>NW_026068014.1:2265737-2311995 GCF_014885135.2 Alexandromys fortis | reverse complement strand
CCTGAAGCCATGAGCCAGAATGAATCCTCGTTCCCTAAGCTGTGGCTACTGCGTATCTTGTTGGAGCAATTATATGCACAGCTTGTACACAGCTTCCAATATAGCACTGAAGCCCTCACCACGAGGGCTGCAGCCTGAGTGTCTGCTGCCTTAGAAGAGGGAGAGGGGTGGAGGTTAAAACAGGGTCACTAAGTGGGTCTGGATTCAACCTGTTATCTCTACAAGACAGAAAATGCTAGGGCAGCCGGGCGGTGGTGGCGTACGCCTTTAATCCCAGCACTCGGGAGGCAGAGGCAGGCAGATCTCTGTGAGTTCGAGACCAGCCTGGTCTACAAGAGCTAGTACCAGGACAGGTTCCAAAACCACAGAGAAACCTTGTCTCGAAAAACCAAAAAAAAAAAAAAAAAAAAAAAATACAGATTTAAAAAAGTACTCAAAATCTTCCACGTTAATACTAACCACTTATTTTCCTTGCTAGATTTTAATATATAATGCTTTTAAAAATCTCTTATGCCTGATAATGAGTAATATAGAACTACTAGATACTGCCAAATATTTTTCACACCATTCCCAAAACTCCTACTTAATCATAAAAACCAACCATGCCCAGATAATGGCAAACTTAACAGCCAAAGGGGAAGTTTTCATAACAGATACTCAGTCTTCCATGCTTGAATCTCTAAGCCTAAAGTACTATTTTTATTTGCAAAATTAACAGAAAACATAATAGTTGACTGAAAGAATTCTGACCTTGCAATAATTATAGAATTTTAGGGCCCTTTCAGGATCTGAGGTAATCTATCATCTCTAAGCTTTTTCCTACCAGATCAGACTTACTGTTCATAATTGTATAACTGCATAATCAACTGTTAATACTAATAACAATATTTCTGAAATTTTCTTTAGTATCATTGTATTTAACCTTAATGACAGTGAAATATTATATTCTACTACAAAAGCAGTTATTGGATCTGAACAGACAGCTCAGTATTGCTTTTGCAGAGGATCTCAGTTCAGTTCCCAGTACCAACATGGTGGCTAACAACTTTTCTTAAGTCCAGTTCCCGAGGATCCTATGAACTCTTCGGGTCTCAGTAGGCACTGCACACTCATGGTGCCCAGACATACATGTAGGCAAAAGCACCCATACACATAAAAAAATTAAATAAATAAATAAATAAATCAAAGGTAGCTAATGTTTATCAGTATCTTATGTTCTAGATAACTATGTTAGAACCTTAACATGAATTATTTTGCATAATCTTCACTGCAATATCAAGTTATCCTCCAGCACCCAGAAGCACAGAAACCTTTTCAGAAGGTTTACACTGCTCCTTTCATCTAAAAAAATCAATCATTTACACACAATAAGCATTAGCATCTAAAGATACATAATGATTTCTTACATTATTTCTAAATTTTTATGAGCTAATTCTAAACTATAATCCTATAAAGGAGTTGAACAGTAAGTAGGTCCATACCAAATCAGTCATGGTCCCAGTACAGAGAGAAATATTTTGTTTCTTGTAGGTATATTTTTAGCTATACTAAGGGAAAACTTAGGGTTATTTTCCTTTTCTATTTTTAAAAAAAAAAAAAAAAAGAGAACAAACTATCTTTTTTCATTATAGCAATCCAAGTTCCCACTCCCTCCCTCCCATTCTCTCCATTTATCCCCCCATCTACTCCACAGAGAAGGTAAGGCACATTGCTTTGGGGAAGTTCCAAAGCCCATCCTACTATGCCTAGGCTGAGCAAGGTATCATCCAAAAAGAACAGGTTCCCAAAATGCCAATACATGCAGTAGGTATAAATCCTGATCCCACTGCCTGTGGCCCCTCAGTGTGCCCCAGCCACACAACTGTCACCCACATTCAGAGGGACTACTTTGGAACTATGCTTGTTCCTTCCCTGTCCGGCTGGAGTTGGTGAGCTCCCATTAGCTCAGGTAGACTGTTTCAGTGGGTGTACCCATCATGGTCTTGACCTCTTGCTCATATTCTGATGCCTCCCACTCTTCAACTGGACCTTGGGAGCTCAGTACAGTGTTCCAATGAGGGTCTCTGCATCTGTTTCTGGATGAAGATTCTATGGTGATATTTAAGATATTCATCAGTCTGACTATAGGGCAAGTCAAGATTGCCCCCTCCGCTCTACTGCTTAGTCTCATAGCTGGGGTCATCCTTGTGGATTCCTGGGAATTTCTCTAGAGTCAGGTTTCTTGCTAGCCCCACAATGGATCCCTCAATCAAGATATCAAGTTTCTCTATCCTTGCTCTCATCTCTGTCCTTCCTCCATCTTGACTATCCCGTTACCTTAAGTTCTCCTCCCACCTTGCCTTCTCCGATCCTCTTCCCCTTCCACCCTCTCTTCTCCCCCAACTCCCATGCTCCCAATTTTGTCATATGATCTTGTCTATTTCGACTTTCCAGATAGATCTATGTATGTTCTTAGGGTTCAGCTTGTTACTTGGCTTCTCTAGGATCATGAACTATAGGCTCGATGTCATTTGTTTATAGCTAGTATCACCTTAAGAGTAAGTACATACCATACTCATCTTTTTGGGTCTGAGTTACCTCACTCAGGATGGTGTTTTCGAGTTTCATCCATTTGCATGCAAATTTCAAGACATCATTGATTTTACCACTGAGTAGTACTCTAATGTGGAAATGTGCCACATTTTCTTTAACCATTCTTCGGTTGAGGGGCATATAGGTTGTTTCCAGGTTTGGCTATTACAAATAATGCTGCTATGA
The DNA here is from genome assembly GCF_014885135.2 of Alexandromys fortis. NCBI lineage: Eukaryota > Metazoa > Chordata > Mammalia > Rodentia > Cricetidae > Alexandromys > Alexandromys fortis. The sequence goes on along the minus strand of NW_026068014.1, from coordinate 2,309,238 downwards.
AGACAGCTGAACAAATGTCCTTGTAGTACAATTGAGCATCTTTTGGGTATATTCCTAAAAGTGGTGTTGCTGGATCCTGGGGTAGGTTGATTCCCAATTTTCTGAGAAACCACCATACTGATTTCCAAAGTGGTTGCACAAGTTTGCATTCCTACCAGCAATGAATGAATGTTCCCCTTACTCCACATCCTCTCCAGCAAAGGCTATCATTGGTGTTTTTGATCTTAGCCATTATGACAGGTGTAAAATGATATCTCAGAGTTGTTTTGATTTGCATTTCCCCATGGCTAAGGATGTTGAACATTTCTCCTTAAGTGTCTTTCGGCCATTTGAGATTCTTTTGTTAAGAATTTTGTTTAGTTCTGTACCCCATTTTTTAGTTTTGGGTTATCTGGAATTTTGATGTCTCAATTTCTTGAGTTCTTTATATATTTTGGAGATCAGTCCTTTGTCTGATATGGGGTTGGCAAAGATCTTTTCCCATTCAGTAGGCTGACATTTTGATTTATTTACTGTGTGTCCTTTGCTTTACAAAAGCTTCTCAGTTTCAGGAAGGTCCCATTTATTTATTGTTGCTCTCAGTGTCTGTGCTACATTTAGGAAGTGGTCTCCTGTGCCCATGCACTGAAGGCTACTTAACACTTTCTCTTCTGTCAAGTTCAGTGTAGTCAGATTTATATTGAGGTTTTTAATCCATTTAGACGAGTTTTGTGCATGGGGATAGATATGAATCAATTTTTATTTTTCTACATGTTGACATACAGTTATTCCAACACCATAGCTGAAGATGCTTTCTTTTTTCCATTGTATAATTTTAGCTTCTTTGTCAAAATCAGGTGTTCATGTGTGTGTATTAATATGTAGAACACATAAACTACTCAGAAAGTTAAATATCAAAAACCAAGCGATTGCTGTTACTTAAGGACATTTCAACAGAAGGCACAGGAAACTCAAATGGCTCTATCAACTGTAACTTTAGGTCAAATAAATTTCTGATCTAACTGGTAAACTGAAGGAAGGTTCTCTACTTTTAATTATTATTATTAAGGTATAATCACGTATTCTTTTGATTTCCTAAACAAATTCTTTTCAGGTAAAGGAGGAAGAGGCTGGATATTTTAATATTGTTTCAAAGAATGAATGAATATATTTAATTCAGAGTAGTGATTTTACTGTGTTATGACTACAGCCAACTGTTAAATACTTATTCTCAAAGACAGAGAAAGCTGCTGATGGAAAATCATGAAGCTCCCTATACAACAGATTAAGGAGATTAAAAAATAATAAAATGCTAACTTATGTACCTTTTAGCACATTAATGTTCCATAGCTTTACTAAAAGTAATTTAAAAAATAATTTAAAATAGTAAAATTCTATATAAGAAGAACATCACCTAGAAAATAGGCACACATACACAAAAAAATTTCATTCAAAATTTTGTTCTTTGATGGATTTTGTTGTTGTTGTTGTTTGAGACAGGGTTTCATTATGTAGCCCTGGCTGTCCTAGAACTCTCTTTGTAGACCAGGCTGACCCTGAACTCAGAGCTATGCCTGCCTCTACCTAAGTGTTGGGATTAATGGCTTAGGCCATTACATCCAGGGTCATTCAAGATTAAACAAACCCATTTCTTATTTTTAAGAGATACAAGTTTTGGTGGAATTGTTTGTCTGAGATAGGGTTTTCTTATATTGTCAAAGCTGTTCTCAAACTTCTAAGCTCAAATGAGCCTTCTACAAGTGCCTGGCTCAAAGAATACATGCACTGAAATTTCTTTCCCATATAGCCAAAGGAGATAAAGAGTGATGACAAAAATTGAGATTTTTTTTCTAAAGTAGTATAATCTATAAACATACTAGGCTAGTAAATTTCATTGATCAAAGTTCTTTCAAACTCATGTAACAAATAATTCAAATTGTATTTACACCATGCTAGAACACAATGGAGGGAAATCTTGCAAGACCTTTTCACAAAGCAAGCATAAACTAGCCTTAGTATTATCTCACATAAAAGAACAAAACTTGGGAACTTAATAATGAACTTCTTAATATTTAACATCATAAATAATGTATGCTATTGTATATTTACTTTAAGTCTCTGTAAACAATGCATTTATCTAGAAATGTTAATGTTCAACCAAATAACAGTCTATTAATGAAATTTACTACAGCTGGGATGTGGCATAGGTAAACTTTCTGTCTTTTGTGCTTGAGAGAATGTGTTCATCTCCACCATGGAAAAAGAAATTTTGAAGGGATATTTTATTATAAAATGCTGTAATGTATAACAGTGAAATGGCATTTGTTACATAAGCAACCATTTGTAATATGAAAAATCACTCATGAATAAAACATGAAATTAGTATAATCAGAATATAATACTAGAAATATTATACATCAACTATACTATGTCACAGCGAAATAATACCCACTGAATAAATTTGCTTAGAGACAAGAACAGTATTTGCTAGCATATTCAGTAGTCTGAAAGGTTGAGAATATTAGCACAACACACAATTCAAAGAAAAGACTAAAATAAGGAATGGGTAAAAGACAGAATTATTCTTTATATGATCATATGTCTGGAAAGCTAAAGAAAAATATCTAAAGATTTATCAAAGACAATAACATTATATTTGGATACAGTACAAATAAATTAGAAGGTAATCAAAGGCCTGAATTACAATAGCAGATGATAAAATACTAAGCGATATAAGCTTAACAAGAAATTGAGTGATTTTAAAAGAAGATTTGAGGTTTTTGTTCTAAAGGATAATAACAATTTAATAAACAGATAATTCTTTACTTGGGTAAGAGATAATATGGTAAAGTTGATAGTTTCACAGCAATATTATAGCAGAAAATAGTGTAAGATAAATTTAATAAAACTAAAGTCAGCCATAAAGTCAAGGCAGAATGTCTAGGATCATCAATCAAAAAGTTATTTACAGTATAAAATAATTACATCAACATGTACATATTTATTGTATTTCTACAGGCACAGAAATTCTCAAAGCATGTGCATCTACCCACTACCACATATAAAAATTCTATTAATAAAGATTAAATAAGACTCACTAGTTGGCTGCTATTACTCATACTCATCTAAAGTACAAGGACCATTATGACCCTAAAAGGCCCTACTTATTAAACAATTTTCCTTTCAAAGTCAAATTTTAAGTAAATGACCTCTATCCAGACCCAGGAATGGCAAACCCCCTTTCTGTACCCCAAGATTTATTGGCAATTAATTACTCTGACCCTATTCTAGACGTATGAAATTTGGACCCTCAGTGACAAAGCACATACATACCACAAGCCTACCTGTGTTGTGGGTTTATTTAGAACAAAACTACAGGAAGCCTGACTTCCATAATCTGATAGGACCTACTTACTGGGTCTTACTCCCTCAGAGTATGAATAGAATTTAATTTTAAGGATGATGATGATGATGATGCTTGTGTGAGGGGTGTATCCAAAATATCTATGATTGTAAAAAAACATTTCAAATTACAGAATATAGTATGAGGTAAGAAGAGAACAGTTTAGACTTTAGATGGGTTTGGGCCCATATAAACATATCCTGCCATATAACTCCAAGGAATCCCAGAATTTCCTGTCCAAAACACAACTTTCTGGTCCCTATGAAAATTTGTCAAAGGTGAGCTGTTTTTTATATAACTATATAATATAGACTATATAATGTGATAAATGGGTGCTCATGTTTACTAAAGACCCTGAAAAATATCAAAAGTGGCTTTTCCTACAGCTAGTGTTAATACCTAAAGGGTTTATAACATTTGCCACACTTAAGTATCATATTAATGGTGGAACAATGAATTAGGCTTCAATATACCAATTGTGCAGATAAAGAGATGTGCAAAAAACTTAGAACTTTTTTCTTTACCTCTGCACTACTCTCCACTTCCCAATTTCTTGGCATTCTACCCAAATATAACATTAATTCTATACTTTTTACGACAATGTGCCCTTAATCCAAGATCCTTTGGTATCAATCACTAATCTTTCTTAGAAATGTTTACTCTTTTGGCTTCTAAGACTATATTATCCAGTTCTTCTCTCTGCATTTCGTTCTTAAGGCTCCTGTTTCTCAGAGTTGTTTTAAAAGATAAATATTGTTTCTGGATAATGCCAGCACAAAGCATATGGTTAATAAACTTAAGATTTTCTTGCCTTGGGGGGTATAATCTAAAAAGAACAGCAACTATTTTCAGCACCATATCAGCTATTACACTAGGAAAGCCAGACATAATCTGTGTAAGAAATCTAGTTTTAATATGACTTAAATGCACGATCACGGGCAAATCATTTTGCTTCTCTGTGCTTCTGCTTCCCATCTGAATTATACAGCAACATTCTTGTGAAACTTAAACAAGATACAGGTAATAAAACAAGCAGTACATGGAATACAGTTAGTAAATGTTTGCCCCCTCTGCCTGTTTCAAAACAAATAGAACTTTTATCTTTCCAAAACTATGTTGAGTCATTCAACTTGTTTTCTTTTATTCTTTATATCTATACTTTATCATAACTGTGATTCCAATTCTTCTAGAATATGGTTCTCAGTCATCTCTGTCTGTATTTCTTTCTAAATGCCTAGGCCCAAGGTATACAAATTTTTCTTCTGAGAATCCCACTCTTTGCCATATCAAATTTATCCTTTTCCTTGCTAAAACAATAGAAAGCAAAAGATTGCAGCATTAAAAAATTATGAGGCAGAACTCATGGGATGGACAATAAAGCAACTCATTTCAGTTTCCAAGCTTGCCTAACATAATGACAAAAAAACCTGATAGGTAGGGTTTTCATAGACCATGTCCAAAATGCACTCTCCTGCATTCTTCCAATAAGAAACTGTAATTATTTTTAAAACTATTAAGCTCCAAGTGTACTTATTCTGAATGCCCTTAAATTTACATATTTGCCTAATCTAATACGTACTTATCTTCTATCTCTTCTATCCCTACCTGTATGATGTGTTCTTTATGCCCAATAACAATCACTTATATTTTAATATATTTCATGACTTTCAAAAAACATTTAGACTGGACAGTGGTGGCACATGCCTTTAATCCCAGCACTTGGGAGGCAGAGGCAGGTGGATCTCTGTGAGTTCAAGACCATCCTGGTCTTAAAGAGCTAGTTCCAGGACAGGTTCGAAAGCTACAGAGAAACCCTGTCTTGAAAAACCAAAAAAAAAAAAAAAAAAAAAAAAAAGGACCATTTAGTAAAGATAAAGTCAAAGCTCCTATCATAACATAATAAACAAAGATGTTTAGATACTTGTTTCTAACATGAGAGGAAATGTTCTTCAAATCAAAAGCTAGAAAGTCTTTTAAAATAGTGGAAATAAGAAAATGGAAAATTTCCTATTTTACTAGCTTTATAAAGGTCTTGGCTTTGTAACAGAAAAATAACCTCTCAAAATAGTTCATGCTGCTAATAATTTAGAGGCTATTTTTCAGGACCTGTGCAAACTTTTGTTCAAAAAACACATTTTCTAAAATGCTTCCCAGTCATTATCTTCATTTTATTATAGAACAATCTTTTTATTATAAAACAATCCTTAAAATGACAGCATGTCTCTAAAGTCATATAATACAGACTGAATTTACTTATTAAATAACTTAAAAACTTCTATAGCCAACTGAGAAAAATTATTATACTGTAGCATATTTAAAACAAGGAATTTTGCTTTGGTTGCCTATATTTCATATCCAGGATAATTTAATTGCATTCTAGTCTCAAAAATTAAAGAACTGGTTTTGCTTTGCTCATCTTACCTGAGTAGCTTTATCTTTCATGCATGAAGGGTAGTGAACATGAGGGTCCCGTGGCCACTGTCCTGTGAGGTAAGGTCCTGTTATCGCATCCAAAGAAGAGGTTCGCCTTATTGTACTAGAGGTTCGAATTTGTTGAGATTTTGGCCTGTCCACTAAAAAAGTGAAGAAAAAAAATTAGATTAGACGTCAGAGCTATTTTTAAATTAATAAACTTCAAAGTTTATAATATCATTTCGTCACTTTTTCTAGTAATATACAAACTCTAATAAGCCTCTTGTGTAAGTTGATGAAAGCTATGGACCCTTTTCCAAGGCAATATATTCGTGTGTGTGTGTGAAACACACCTTCTCACAGATCCTCAAAAGCCCAATCATTCTAGCGATCTGTAAGCTACGCATAATCTCTACTGTAACTCGAATTAAAATTCCATTGTCCCTCATAAACTACAATTTTTGTTTATAAATGCCATCTCTGCATTCACAATGGCTCTTTGGTACCATTGCTAAAATTAATTCCACAGTTATCATCTACTTTATGACACAAAACATTTTCACAATTTGGTTTGCCTTTATCTCACTGTTTGTTATTTTGCTACTCTTCCACATGACTATTCTAGAGTCATATAAATAATCTGTATTTTTTTTCAAAGAGTAGAACGTCTCTGTCTCTGAACCCTGTATTTCCTCTGCCTATATTTCTGTTCTTCCAAGTTCATCTGATCTCTAACAGCAGCTTAGATGTTAGGCATCAGACCAGTGCTGTGAAAGCTTGCTCAATATCCTTTTGTCTCCTTCCTTCTCTAGTTAAGAAATCTTCCATCCCCTCTGCCTTCATGGTACCCTAAATTTGTCTTTCTCTCCCACCATATCGTAATTTCAGATACTGCAGAATGAAAGGAAGCTGATGTTTAATAGTTAATGAATTGATTCATGACCACACAAATAACATTTCAACACTCTTATTTGTGAATGAAGAATTCAAAGCAGTAAAAGGAATTCATTTGTGTAATGAAATACAGCAAGGTGAAAGAGACAAGGAGAAAGGGACAGAGATCTCTGAACATTCTATACAGTTCGATCAGTCTGCTCCAAAAACTTAATTCTCTTCCCCATTCAGGTAGCATAAATATCTGTTGAAAATCAACATTATCACATGGAAAACCTAACATATAAAGAAATTTAAAGATTGACCATGTATCTACCACAAAAAAACCTTACTATTAATATGTACCTATAATAAAGTTCAGGGCATTAGGAACCAATCAAGTTCCCAAGACTCAGCCTTTACAGTCCTATTTTAAATCAGGAAGCACACTGCCCATATTACTAAAGATCAGAAAAAAAATTTTAATTTTTCACTGTCATTTAGATATTTTCTTGAAACCAGAATGCAATTAGTTTATCAAAATAGAGAAAAACCATTGTGTACACAGATGTTATATTATCTAGGCACTACCTTAGAAATGTAGCTTCGGTTTGACCTAAGGATTTTAAGAGAAAATCTAAAAATTACCAAATTCAGTCTTTATTTTTATTACTTAATGAAAGTTTACTGTGCACAAAAGGTAGAAAATCTAATGCTGTCTATTTCTACTGTTTGTAACCACCTGTAATTTGCTTTGTGAAGAAAATTATTAATTTTCCTGAGAAATAAAGAAGCTACATTTAGCAGTCAACCTATCAACTGAATTAAATAAAAATCTAGAGTTAAGAGCCACTTGATCTGTTACTTAGAAAGGTACTCTAATTCTACTACTGAGTTCTAAAATTTTTCTCTTTTGGAAAAAAATCCATACCTATATTTTTGTTCTTTACAATTTAATGCATGTCATTATTACTCATATGCACTGTAATTAAAATCTGCCTCATTTACTACTTTTTACTTTAAAATACCATCAAACTAAACATTATAGCTCCAAACTTTGTCTTGTATGTTTATTCTCAGTATCATCTAATCAAATTTAATGTGTATGTTCTATACACATAGACAAACTAATCTTTTTCTTGTAAAAAGTGAGTTTATCCCACAAATCCCAATTGTCATAGTCTTGTACTGTATTTTTTCCCATTTTCTAATGCTTCTTTCCTACTTGCTTTTTATTATTTTTTCCTTGTCCCTCTTTATTACCACCTCCTTTCAATTGTTTCCAGTACTTTTCCAAGTTTATAAAAACAATATTTACTAATTTTATAAACTGTGAAAAACAAAATTAATGTATAGCTTACAATTTAATGGCATGCCCTTCTTATGGTTTTTAAAAGTTACTTTATACTTCTTACACCAAAAAGAAACAGGATAAAAACAATTACTCCTTGAATGACAGACCCAATACTTAACTGTAGCTGCCCACTAATAAAGACACAGAAAATGAAAAGTAATGTGCTTCTTTCTCAGAAAGCTTTGTGCCTTTCTTTGAGGGAAACTCACAGTTCTATTAAGAAGCTAAATACACATTCAAAAGAATGTGCCTATTTTTCAAATTACAGCATATAGACTCTAGGTTAAGACTTCTTTTACTTTTAACAATGCTTTGAACAATTTAAAGAATTGTTCTCTTTATATAGAAACCCGTGTTTCTTTCTCCCAAAGCTTCGTGAGTTTTTTTGAGGGAAACTCACGGTTCTATTAGTAAATGCACATATACTAAATGTGTGTGTGTGTGTGTGTGTGTGTGTGTGTGTGTAAAAGCTGTACTTAACCTACTCTAAGCTTTTTGGAAGTTGTATCTAGCCTGTATGCTTTTCCAATTCTTTTTAAGCTGAATTATGTAGATTGCTTGATCAGCACAAGACATTGGGGTTCAGTACCTATCACCTCTAAAAAGTAAAAATTAAAAAATCCCCCTAGTCAGGCATGGTGGCACACACCTTTGATCATAGCACTCAGGAGGCAAAGACAGGTGGAGTTCTGTAAGTTCTGTAAAACCAGACAGCTGTATACATTGAGTTCCAGGACAGCCAAGACTACATAATGAGACCCTATCTCAGAAAAACAGACAAACAAAAAACAGCAGCAACAACAACAATCTCCAAATTTTATGGTAAATACAGATTTTAAAAATTGTGTGTGTGGGTGTGAACATGTGCTCAGATGTGTGTTGAAATAGGAGCGGCACTCCTAATTCAACAGATGTGTATGTGCACGAGTCTGCTGTCACGCATGAAAAGGTTATAGGTTGATATGGAGTGTTTGTTTTCCTCGCTGACAATGAAAGTATTTGTCCATGAAATAGCCATAACGACTGCATTTATCAAATACAATTATGATCAGGTTTATCAAATAATTTATTATAAATAGCAAAACAATTTCAACAAACTCAACTGTTCGTATTATTTAAATGAGTTGAGGTTTTGACTGCTTCAAGATCTAACTCTAGATGTCCTTAGATTTTATTGATTTGTATATATTTTCCACCAATCCCAGTTTTGATTTTAGCATAATAAATCCAACTTGCTAAAGTAATACAAGAGGCTATCCAGCTAATTTGCTCCCAACATTGTTTTCTTATTTTAGGGGCAATTACTGATAAACAGTAATTTTGAAAATCTGACATTTTAAGATAATAATCTCCAGTGGAAAGTTAAAATGGAATTTCTACAAAAAAAGTTTAAGAATGTTGGAAACATTAAGAACTTTAGCTATAGGGTAACATGATAAAATTCACCATCCCCTAAAAACAACACTTAGCAAGTAGTAAATATGTCTTATTTCTGAACATCATGCATAAAGTAAAGCATACAACACACAGAGTTCTCCCATTCTTTATTAGACTCAGTCTGTTATCATATACTCAGTTCAGTCTGTTTGAGCAAATAAAAACTATCAGTCCTCTAGGTTTAGACCTCAATCAAATCAAAGCTTTCCATTTACAATGACACAAAGCATAAACTTAAATCATTTATATTTAGATCTTTAAATAGAGCTACCATTCCTAGAAGTATTGTATAGACAGTAATTCTATGAAACAGCAGTCTCAACAGCACCAATAAGAATCAACTATTTTATCCTTAATTCAAGAACCTTATTACAACTGCAAAGAATCCTAACATAAAAGTATTCAGCAGGGCTGGAGAGATGGCTCAGTGGTTAAAAGCATTGCCTGCTCTTCCAAAGGTCCTGAGTTCAATTCCCAGCAACCACATGGTGGCTCACAACCATCTGTAAAGAGGTCTGGCACCCTCTTCTGGCCTTCGGGCATACAGACAGAATATTGTATACATAATAAATAAATAAATAATTTAAAAGAAAAAAGAAAAAAGTATTCAGCAACATGCTTAAGAAAACTAAGTACTAACATTATTTCTTCTGTTTATTTTCTATACAGAAATCATATAGCATTTTAATACAAACACTGAACTAATAATACTAGCCAATAGAATCAGTAGTGCATCATCTGTCATCTCAGTAACATATTCTTACATGGAAATGGGAAGCAGAGAAAGGAATATCTTCAAAGACTTTCTCATGCCAGCTAGCGTACCTTATGTAACAAAGAAGTGGCCTTTCTCAATCAAGTTGAAAAAACTAACACCTGAGTTTTCCTCGGCCCTTCACAGACATGCCTTGGCACAAACACATCCATACACAAGATCTGTTCTTGTTTTTCACCAAGCATTATTTGCCTATTAATACTATAACACTCAAGAGGCCGAGGAAGCAGGATCCTAAAGTCAGGATACAGCAAAATCCTGTCTAAGAGAATTTGGTAGAAGGAAGCTGAACATTTCAAATGAACTGTTCAGGGTACCAGGTCGCCCAAATTCTACAAAAGCTCAAAAGCCGAAAACTAGAACTAAATCTTTAGGATCCAGGTGCTCAAACACAGAGAGAGAGAGGGAAGGAGGGAGAGAGAGAGGGAGAGGGGGGGGGGAGAGAGAGAGAGAGAGAGAGAGAGAGAGAGAGAGAGAGAGAGAGAGAGAATATATATAAGATTGACTCAACAAAACATCCTGCTACATAAAGGGCAACAAGTTTTTCAAAATTTGCAATGATATGCTCAACTTCTAGATCTAACTAATTTTAATAACCAAGTCTGCTCCTTCAAAAAAGTCACTTTCCAAACTAAGCACTAGCCTTACAGCAAATTTTCAATAAAGAGCCCAGGCAAATACTTATGAACATTAGGAAGATAAAAGCTGAATAAAGATTTGGATAACACTAAAGATGTTTTGAAAAGCATACAGAAACATCTTTTGTTTTATACATATGCATACATTTATTTATTCATATAAAGGAGTTTAATTTGAGTTACCCTACACAAGGGATAATGCTCCAGAAGCTTTATGTTGCTAAATGCAAACCCCAATGCCAGGTCCAGATACATCATAATTGTAATGAGAAACCCAAAGACACCCTACCCCTGCAAAAAGAATTACAGGCTACTATCCCTGTTCTCATTTGAAGACGAGAACTTGATAAGACACTATGGTTGAAGACATCAATTTTTGCTCACAGGACATGGAGAAATCAAGTGGGTACTGACCAAGAAACTTCTTCTTGCCATATAGCTTTCACACTGTCAGAAGGATCTGATGTAGGCTGCTGGGAGGAAGTTAGCAACAGCTTTACCCAACTGAGAACCTTGTGAACCACAATGACCAGTATGACAAGATATGCCCATGGGTGCAATAGTAGCGTGAAATGTTACAACAGTGAACAGTTGCTTTACTAGTTAAGTCAGATTTAAGACTCACTCCACAAAGGAAAAGCATTTCTAGTACTGTTAATCCAGCTAAGAACCCATGATTGATGTACTCACAGGCCACAGGGGGTAAAGCTATTCCTATTATTTTGTTAAAAAGACACAACATCAAACTGTCCTGTAAATTCATCTCTCTGTACCTACAGATTAGTGCAGCTATCCATCTTCATCATAAGTTTCTCTGCACAGTGGTGGTGGTTAATATAAATTCATAACTGATCAAGGTGCAAAGAATTAAGAGTTCATGAGATGGAGTGCTCAGTCACAAACAAGGCATCTTTATCATCACCCCCTACCAAGCTTCAAGGACCATCACAGAAGAGAAGGCAGGAGAATCAGAGTGAAAACACTGTCTTCTGGACAAGATACCTGCACTCATGAACTCACACTAGCTCTGACTGCCTGCACGCAAGTAGCCAAGTCAGCCAGGTGGCACACCTTTAGTTCCAGCACTGGGAAGGCAGAGGCAGGCAGGTCTCTGAGTTCCAGGACAGCCAGGGCTACAACACCAAAAAGAAAAAGAGAAGAATAGGAGAGGGAGGGCTCATGAGCCTCCCTGCAGGAGCCAATGTTGATGGCCTCTTGGACAAGGGTAATTATGTATTCTTTAAGAAAATAGTCTCTGGCAGGTCAACCATACTCCAGTGGATGGCCTCACAACCATGAGAATATTAATAGTACTAACTGGACTCAGTAGGGCTATTTTTTAAAAAAAAAAAAAAAAAAGAAAGTGATGAGGGTGGATCTGGAAAGAGTTATTAGAAAAAGTGGGAGGTTAAGGTGATCAAAATACTATGGGAAAGAGAAAAAAAGCTTGAGTAAATATTCAAGCACTTAAATAAAGCATTAGTAGTGCAATGAAAGTTGACTGTAATAAAAGTCATTTACTGAAAAATATAAGGTAGTTTCAAAAGGCTTTCTTTATACAAAGTGCAAAGGCAAAATTAAAGACTGCTTTAATATGTAAGTAAACTTAGATGTTTAAGCAGGGTGAAACTGCAACCATAACAGTTTAGTTTTATTGAACGATTTAATCCTGACCCTAAAATTATGATACCGTATATCCATCTTAGAAGACAACTTTTACCCTTTAAAGATAGTGTTTTATAATGTTTAACCCATTTTAATCTTCATAGAAATAAAATCAAAATAGCAAATGCACTGAGACTGAAAGATTTTAGGTGGTTTTTCTCCAATTTCAAAATATTCTAAATAATACTTTTTTTTTTTTGGATTTTCAAAACAGGGTTTCTCTGTAGCTTTGGAGCCTGTCCTAGAACTAGCTCTTTAAGACCAGGTTGGCCTCGAATTCACAGAAATCCACTTGCCTCTGCCTCCTGCATGCTGGAATTAAAGGATTGTGCCACCACCACCCAGCTTAAAAATGATATACTTTTTAATCTGAGATTTGAAAATAGCCATAAGTTATATGCAAGTAGAGAATGTGTATGCCATTAGTTCACTATAGTTAAAGACAAAACTGATAAAATTCCACTTATAAATAGATTTAGCTTTAGTATATTTTAATAAGAGCTATTATCTTAGAAACTATAGGTTTAAATAGTTTATTATGTATTACATGAATATTTAAATATTATCACTACCAAATTATATTTTATCTCGCCTCATAATTACAAAGAATGATTTTTAAAAGAAATTAAAACTGGATAACTGAGAATAAGAAAAAATGGGGACCAGGCATAGTGGTGTATACCTTTAAATCTAGCATTTGAGAAGCAAAAGCAGGCAGATTCCTATGAAGTTTGAGGCCATTCTAGTATACATAATGAGTTTCATGCCAGCTAAGGCTACATTATGAGACCCTGTCTCAAAAAAGAAAAAACATGTAAGAAGGGGATATGTAACTCTATCCAATCTAATGTATAATAATATTGATTATCTAACATAATTCTGACTAGTTTAGTTTTCTAGTCAGCATGTTCTAGGCATTTTACCAGCATCCTTTATTGGTCTGTTTTCCTTGGCACAAAAGTAAAGAAAAATTAGATCATGACATGAGCCACTGTTATAGTCCATTTTTGTTGCAACAAATACTAGAAACAGGATAATTTGTAAAGAAAAGAGATTCATAAGGGTTCATCGTTCATCAAGCTAGTAAATTCAAAGGCATGGTGCTAGCATCTGCTTGAAATATAGATAAAAATTATAACTGAGGGAACATCACAGAAAGAGGATGCAGAATGAATATGAGCTGGATAATTGGGTAGAGTGCTGTGAAATACTTTCTTCAGGACATGACACATTGCATTCATTAATTCACAGCTGATATGGGTATCTTCATTAAGACCAAAATTTTAGCACAGAATGTTGAAGGAGATGCTCTCCAGGCCCCATCCCTTACTGTGGCGCCATTGTCTGTTGATGCCATTTTTCTCTGGAGGTGTGTGATCACTAGTTGGCTTCTCCTGTTCCAGGATACGGACACATGGGCAGCTCTGACTGGACTTAGGTTATAAAAAAAAATTAAAAGAAGAAAAAAGAGATTGGGATGGAGATGTGATGAAAGAAATACACGGAGGTAGAGAGGTGGGGGTGGATATATTTCATTACTAAAAAGTTTGAAAGTATCAAGAATTTAAAATTTATATTAATGAAAACTACATCTGAGTTCTTGCTGTGCAAATCAGCAAGAATTAAAATAATAACTTTAATGTATTTTAATAATAATTCTTCCTGAATCTTTTTTGAAAGAAATCTACTTGAGAAGAAATTGAACCTAAAGTATGCAAGCAAAGCAACTAAGGACGGCTGGGATGTAGGAACTGTTCAGCTCGAATCTTTGAAAATGGACAGCAAGAGCATGTTCAAATAAATATTGAACTACAGTAGAGTAAAACTAGTGACTACAGCATAGTAAAATCAGTGTTCTTTTTAACTATTCAGGCCTGAATTTCTGGAATATGTGATTATGTGATGCCAAATTCTTTCTAAAGCCAGACATCAAGATAATAGCTTTAGATATGTTTTAATGTGTGCGCGTGTGTGCACACACGTGTGTATGTGTATACACTTCTCCTATTCAATTATACTTTTGTTGAGTTGGCTAAGTTTATAAATGTATTTTCTTCTTAGTAGAAAGACAAAAATTAGTTTCTACTTAGTCTAGAAAAGAAAGAAACTGAAATCTGAGCAGCCACCTGCACTCTACTAGTACAGTTCTGACCTATTCTTACCCTCCACAGTAGATCATCAGAGTAAACTCCAAAGGCCATCCTAGAGAAGCCTACAGCAGATACCACGAAAGGATCCAGAAACAGGAATCCAGGATTCCCTTTACAGGAAATGGTTGGTCAGGACTCACAGACTTAACGATATTGCTATATGACAAAGACATCACAGAATGAAACCTTGTCATGAAGGGGCTAAAAGTGACTCTGAAGGGACAAAAAATAATCCACTAGACGAGTCAAAAACGAAGAGTCTTTTTAAAATACTGTTTACATTTTATTCAGAGAGAGTGTGTATCTGTACACAGGAAATCTTACAGAAGTTGGTTCTGGCCTTCCACCACCAGATTTTCGGGGACTGAACTCACGTTTTCAGGATTGAGAGAAAGCATCTTTACTCTCATAACCATATCATCTGCACCTCAAAATTTTAAAGCAAGAAAAGAATGAAATGAATTATTATTATGGAAACTCTATAAAAGAATAATCAAATTATATCAACTTAAGATACAGTATAAATAGATATAACATAAAAATGTAAAATGAGATATGTGAGCTACTGCATTCTTATAGTTTCTGTTATTTTTTAAAACATAAAAAAGCACTCTGGAAAAACTGTAAAATTTCTTCCCTATTTGAACAGCAACAAAATGACTTAATAAATTCCTGAAAACATCAGTCTGGCTAAACAAGTAAAAATTTGAAAATCTGTAGAAATGTAAGTCCAAGTGTATTTTAGCATGGAACTTATAAATGAAAAGGTTCGATTACTTAAAATACTTTGCTTCTAATAATAACAATTACAGATTAGCCAATAACAGCCTAATAATTGAACAGTTAAATCCACAGTAAACTGTACATGAGATGAAGGGAGAAAAGGTTTAGGAAAAGAATGACTGCTTAAAACCTTAGGGATGTATGACATCATTTAGGTTGATCTACTGATGCCAAGATTATAAACAGAAATCTGCACTAAAATATATGCAAACCCATCAATTTTCTCAACATAAAACAGACCAGTAAATTACATATACCCTACAAGTTGTATTTTCTCACAATAGTATCCTTAGACACAGCAAAGGTGAACAGACCATTGACTGGAAATGCAAAAATCTCACTTGTCTAGAATAATCAGAATGAAGGCTTCAGAAACAGGGAGGAACAAATGTTTACTCTAACATTTAATTTAAAAAATATTGACACCAAAGAATCAAATATGTAACCATGAAACAGTTTATCCAAAACTAAATGCTTCATTAGAGCTGATATAAACAAAAACAGAAGAAAAAGTCCTAGAAATAATGAACAAAGTGAAAACAAAATAAAGTGAAATGAAACCTTCATCAAGGCTGGGTGGGGAGTTAAAAAAAGAACAGATAAAACAGTAATTTGTGTTTGCATACACAGAACACATTCCATCCCAACAATTCTACCAATATTGCGCATAAAAGATTTCCAGGAAGCATTGGCAAGAATTGAAAACAACTTGAAAATAAAGCAAAGGGACTGACTGCTAGAAGTATTTCAGAATAGCATCATTCTTTTGTCCTCTAAGCATAAAACTGGTCATTCATCTTAGCCAACAGTAGTCTAGGAAAGTAACTGACTGAACAATTGTTGAGTCAAGATGGCACTCCCCAGTAAATAGGAAAGGAAGGTCCAGGGTTTATTAACATCTGAGTTAAAAAAAAATTAGCTTAAATAATAGAATAACATCATTCAATTCCAGTGCCTCCCAACATGAGTGAAATAATCAAGATTTTAATTTAGGATACAACTTGTCATTAAAAATAAACATCAGAATAGGACAACTATAATATAAACGTTGAGCACTGCCTCCAAACCACACCAACCTAATTATACAAAAAAAAAATAACAAGGTGATTGTCCCTTCTTCTCTCTCCCTTTCCACGTGTTTTTCTTAATCCTTTCAATGATGTGTTGAGGTAAGATAAGAACTAAACAAAGTGTTAAGATCATTTAGCAATCACACTAAAATACTCTAGTAGACTCTGGTCTTATTTCTCCAAGGTTACCATTACCTAAGATATCTCTAAACTTTTTTCAAGATGATTTTTCAATATTTTAATCAGAAACAGTTATAGGTGCTTTGGGAGGTGTTAGCTAATCATTCTCAAATAAATATATTCCATTGAAGTCACATGATCAACTTGATGAAGTGTCAGACATATTGACAATATACAATGGGTTGTACCCGCCTATTTAACAAATCAAAAAAGAAAGAGAAGGACTATGAAGGAGAACTATTAAAGTAACCGCAAAGATAATTGCAGGTTCATCACCTTTCTTCTAAGTTCTAAAGTATAGTAATGTGGGTTAGTGCTAGTTGCTGCTATTTGAAAAACCAAGTGGCCTATCACAGTAACAGCCTAATGTGTGTCTTCCTGGCTGACAGATGGCCCTCGGTATCATCGTTCAGTGATTCAGACTTCCTTCATCTTACAGATCACCATTCATATAGGCCTCATTAGTCTTCTGCAGGAATCTCTCGGTTCAGCTAGCAGAAGAGGGAAGATCAAGAATAAGGAAGGTTGAACTAACATTTTTAAATTGAGCAGGATGAAGTAAGTAATTTTGCTTCTTTAAAGTAAGGAGCAAGGCTATGAATGATAGTCTAGAAGTGGAAGTACAGGAAGATATAACAGGATTTAGCAAAAACAAAAATCTTTACAACAGAAAAGTCTAGGATTTATATTTGGAGACAATCTGAATCAAATTTCAAAATCAGTCTGTCTGGGCTATCATCATAATTGGTCATTGCAAACAGATAATCTAACCTAATCAACATTAAGTTCCTAATAACTTTCTTGGTTATTTTTAAAAGTTTTATTCACTCCTAAAAGATATTCACCATCATTGAGAATACCGTAAAAGAAAAGTTCTTTCAAAAAGGTTTAAAAAAAATGTTAGGATACATAAGTATTTCCTCAATATGATCTCTTTAAGTAGGTTTGGAGAATGGTACACTTACCTCGAAGTTCTACGAATTTACAAGAGAAATGTGACATATCATTTCAAACAGATTATAACTATTTTCATGTATGTAGCATCTAATAGGGAAAAAAACTCTGCAAAGCAACATTAAAACAAAATATTGAAGTTAAGTTTTCTGAGTAAGTTTAACAGTAGATTTAACTATAAAACTCTTTTAAACTATCTTTTAATTGATTATGCTTACTGCACATTTGCATCAAATATGCAGTTTACAAAACAACTTTCATGGGTCCGCTGTCTCCTTCTACCATGTGGATCCAAAAGACTGAACTTAGATTAGGCTCAGAGGCAGGCTTTTTTGCCTACTGAGCCACCTCACTGGCCTACAAAACAGCTTGTGATAAACTAAAGCCTCTTAGTAAGCTAGGAATTCAGTGCTATCATCTGTTCTAGGTTATAGGATTGGGAACTATTTGGAGACTGGAGGTTCTATTTTCAAATGCTTAATATCAATCTTACTGAAAGACCAGCACTTTCTGTTCAAAAAGGATTATATTCATCATCCCCTCCTACTTTTAAGAAAACATCCAATCTCTTAGTACTCTGTTTTCACATAAGTAGCACAAGGGAAAGAATATAATTGAATTAAGTCATACACATATAACAAGTCTCAATGTCCCAATCTACATGGTAAGTACAAAACAAGATCTCCTGAGTAAACTGAGAGCATAGGACATGGGAGACGGTTGGAGGGGAGGGGAGAGAAAGGGAAGGGAGGGGAGAGGAAGGGAGGAGAGCAGATAAAAATGGCATAAAAATGTATAGCTCAATAAAATCAATTTTAAAAAGTTAAAAGTAATTGTCAACTCAAAAAAATCTTTAGTAAAATTTCAAACAAGCTGATACAACATTAAAACATTCAAATGGAGGAATATATTTGGTGGGCAGTGACATACAAAAGTGACTAAATTCCTACTCTAAAAAACCCTGACATTTTAAGTAAGAACACATGTTCCTTAAATAGCTTCAACATAACAAAGACGTGTATATGGTGCTTAAATAACGTAGAGGAATAATAATTATCTCTACCTGAAAAAGTTGAGATTATCTGAAGGACTACTTTGCAAAGAATTCAGGAGTTTTCAGCAAAAACACACATATATTAGAGAAAGAGACATTCCTGAAAGAGACCATGAATCCAAGGCAAAGAATTACAAAGAATACTAACATATCCTTAAGAAAACAAAATTAAAAAAAAAAGTGAGTTCAAGCTAGTAGGAATACAAGTACAAAATGGATACATTAAGATGAGTGAGTCTTTTACACCAAGCTAAACATAGTAGACTTTATTTCTTATTAACCGTAACTAAGAAATCTTTTTACAAAAAAAAAAAAATCACATTTTTTTCTTCTAAAGATAGACTATACTTAATTGTAGAAAAATAGAAAAATAAAAATCCAATGGCAGGGAAAGACCTAAGAGTACTAAGCAGTCTATAGTTCAACAGGAAATAGTTGGGATCTATTGAGGGGACCTCTAGACCTCTAATTGGCAAGAGAAAAAAGACTCACAGACCAAAGAGAATTCTAAGATGGAATAATATATAGTAATCAGAGGGAGAAATAAGATAGAAGGAAAAGCTTTATGCTGGCCCAAAGTTGATGTAGGAGGGTATTCTATCTATCTGTTGTTTTATTGGTTAATTAATAAAGAAAACTGCTTGGCCTGATAGGTCAGAACACAGGTAGGCAGGGAAGACAGAACAGAATGTTGGAGAAAGAAAACAGAGTAGGAAACCGCCATGAAGCTCTGGCCCGAGATGAATGTGGGTTATAATCTTCCCAGTAATCCACAACCCCATAGTGATACACAGATTATTAGATATGGGTTAAAGCAATATATGAGAGTTAGCCAAGAAGAGGCTAGATACAATGGGCCAGGCAGTGTTTAAATGAATACAGTTTCCATGTAATTATTTCAGGTAAAGCTAGATGTGTGGGAGCCGGACAGGACGAAAAGCAGGCCTGCTCGCCTCCTCACTACACAAAGTAAAATAATAATAATCATCATCATCCAATACTCTAGGTCTGAACGTCTACCAGGACTATGTTCCACAGTGCCAACAAAGAAACCATTTAATCATTCCCACATCAAGTCTCTGAATCTAAACTTTAATCATTCAATATTCTGATCTTGATAATTGTACTTCTAAATCATATCTCTGTACAAATAAATCATTAAACCATAATTCAACTGTCCAACTATATATAGTTAAAGTTTTATTAAATTATTTATTTTCCCAGTATCATAAAACAATACGAGTCTACTCTTTCAAAGCATCTAAACTGAACATTAATTTCCATGCTAAAAGAGTATGGTGTGTTCTACTCTGAAAACACAGGTCTAAGAAAAAAAACACTAACAAATCTTCTTTAAAATATTTAGATTTTTAAGTTTGTAGGATATCGGGATATCAGTTTTAATCTGCTGTTAACAAGTCCTACCTCTAAGAATGGCCACTCTAGTCCACAGAAATGCCACACATACTTTCCAAAGATTTACTTCTTGTGGTGGTGTGCCCATCTGCTTATGGTTGCCTTCAGAAGCCAGATGAGGGGGTTACAAAGACCTGGGCGCTAGGAATGTAACTCCTGTAACTACAAGAGCAACAGGCACTCAACTTCTGAGCCATTTCTCAAGCCCTAGACTTTTTACTTTGAATTCCTGCAGGGTCTCTTGCTCTGACTGGCTCTAAGATCTCTGCCTTCCTGTCGCAGTCTCTGTAGCACCAATATTACCAGCATACATTGCCATGTCTAGCTTATAAGTACACTTTTCAAAGCTTGTTTCAATTTTGAATGTAAAAACACAATTTTGAACTCGCTAATTATGAAGGCTCTAACAGAAAAGTATGATGCATTTGTTGAGAATAATAAATAGGCTAGAAAGACAGCTCATTGGTGAAGAACATCTGAGTTTGATTCCCAGCACCCACATGCCAGCTTACGACTATCTGTAAGTCCAGTCCCAGGGGATCTGACACCCTCTTCTGGCCTCCATGGGCACCAAGCATTGTGGGGCGCAGGGATATATACATGCAGGACAAAATATCTATACACATAAAAAAAATACGTTTTAAAGCCGGGCAGTGGTGGCGCACGCCTTTAATCCCAGCACTCGGGAGGCAGAGGCAGGCGGATCTCTGTGAGTTCGAGGCCAGCCTGGTCTACAAGAGCTAGTGCCAGGACAGGAACCAAAAGCTATGGAGAAACCCTGTCTCAAAAAAAAAATATGTTTTAAAAAGTAATAAATTGTAGACAACCATGAATTCAAAGATTCAGATTGAAACTAAATTTTTCTCCAAACCCAATCAACAAACCTATTTCTTATCAACTTTAAAGTAAGCAGTTTAGTCCACAGGCTCAACATTTAAAGCATCCCTCCAGGAAAGAAACATAATTGTAATGACATAAGTAGTAAATTACCCCATAATCACAGGAAGAACTTCAAAACTCTGTCTAGTTGGGTCTCCACTGATTTTATGTTGTGTGAGTGGGAAAAATTTAAGTCATACCACTTGTATACTAAAATTAAAGCACCACAAAAAAAAAGATGATCATAAACCTCTATGTGGACAGAATATCGGGAACTTTTCATTATCTGGTGATTGTTGAGAAAGGAGTGTGATCTTCAAAGCACACAGACACATGTGTGCAATCCCATTCTCCTCTCCTATTCCCTCCTCTCTATGCCCAACCTCGGAAGCTTCATATAAAAAAAAAATCACCCTCTAGGAATACATAACTAAAAATAAAAGCATGCATTCCTACAAATATTTACTCCTTATTTTGTCTTCCTGACAGTGATAAGAATACAGGGTTTCTACAAGTTTTTTCCCAAGGAAGGAGGACTATTCCCTAAGGCTGCTTAGGAACAGCATTAGGATATTTTGTTCGTTTGTTTGATAAGAACACAACATTCTAGAACAGAGCTTGGAATATTTACATAAAATAAACACGTCTTCTCACATGATGAGTGAAAAACAATTAGTACAAGAGTCCTTTCTTTTTTAGGAGTTATTTGAATACCCAATTTCTAAGAACTTTAAAACTCACAAAGTAGGGACGTAATGGAAATGATATATTCATATTTAGAACAGTTAATACTTGGGTATTAGCTAATTTTGCTAAATGTCAGAATAGTTATTCAGCAAAGAGAAATTACACTAGTCAGTAATATGTTTTAACAACCTCAGATAAATCTTGTGTGACTGACTTCTTAAATAGTTTGTGCAAATAATATTTTGGTAAATTAAATTATTTTGCTTACACATAAGTAAAGCAAATAACCACCTGAAAACCTGCCTGACAATTTAAGTTTTCATCATAATATACACAAATTAATATAAAACTCACATTCTCCATATATGAGTTTTTAGAAATACTACATTTCAATTTCTAACTGAAAGAGCACACTGATTTGGGGGTGTTAAATTACTGAAAATATAATAAATTTGGTGCTTATTCCATGAAATCTCAATAGATAAAAAATCCACTTGGCAGAATTCTAAATGATTGCTAAAAAAGAAAAAAATTAGTCTTTCCCAGGAATGAGCACCCTAATTGGCTATCCAATAACAGGTGCTCAACCCTGAAATCATATACATATAAGCAACACTAAATGTACTTGGCAGGTTGTATTTATATCATTATGTATTTCTATATACACAAGTGTTATGTTTGTAACAATAAAAGGAAAACAAGCCATGAATTTGAGAAGGAGTGGAGGTGGAAAGAAAGGGACCAAAAAGATAATTAGTATATGTATCAAAAAATTACAAAAAAAAATTTATCTTTACATTTCAGACTTTTGGCTTCTTCGGGAATTGTCTCAAGGTCAAGGTCCATTTAAGTAATGGTTCTTGTTAGTCTTTTAAGTGACTTTGTAAGCGACTACTTTAAAGTCATTTTAGTACATTTCACTCTATGTATATATGACTAAAAACATGCATAGTTTTGTCTAAACACTGTATGTTATACCAAAAAACCCAACCTCACCCTGTATTATGTCTTTCTAAAAATAAACACTTGTGTAAAATTCATTTTTGTTCCAACTATTTCTACAGCCAACACTAGATCCTTCCACATTATACAATGATATAAATCCATGTTTTTTCAAGCTTAACCACAGCCACTGAATGTCAGGCCCAAAACAAAGACCAAAAGCAGCTAATTATATGAAAGGGGCAGCATAAACATAATCTATTAAATTTAACCTATCACATATTATAAGATCTCATGTCCTTGTGATCATTCTTCAGTGATTTAACTCCAGGGTATGCATACTTGTCTCTTAGTGTACATATATGTGTATTCATATAGTTTAAGCAGAAATCTCTGTAAATCCTGTGTGTGAATTTTAACTATTTACTGTAAGGCCTTTTAAGTATTAGATACCACGCTACATGCTATAATGCTAAAAATAATAGGTGTATTAGGTAAAGCACACATATCCACAAGAATTACCTTGCATACAGAGATATAGAAAAGTCATAACCACAGCTAAACTGCCAAAGAGTTGCAAACAGCTACATAATTATATTAATTATTTTATTTAGTTATATTCCATATAAATAATATAATTATGTGGAATAATATTGTGGATCAAACATGCAAATTATACTGTATATTTGCTTTCTTTATATATTTTTATGAATGGAGTATTTTTAATAAATATAAAACAATAGTTTACTTCAATTTCTGAATCTTCCTATTTCCTAAATACCTATTTAAAATTTCAGATGCTTACATGATTATATTCAGTGCCCATACACTTTTCTTCAATACTCTTTTTGCAACATTAGAAAAGAATGGCACACAAAATATGGTTTACTAAGCATCTGTTTATTCTTTCATATATTAGGTGCAAAATTTAATCCTTAAATAATAGTTATCTTCACAAAGATGCTAACTTTTGGTCACATGGCTTAACAAGTGAAAACACAGCAATATCTTAAAGATGAACATAAGCGAAGAGCAAAGGTGAAGGCTCTAATGCTAATATTACTTTAAAATAAAAACTACAAGGGAATAAAAATAAAATATATAAATTCTGAGTATAAGAAATGAAAATAAGTCATTGAGCACTCAACTAAGACAGCACATAAATGGTACTATAGAAAAAGGCTTATACCTCCCCTTCTTACTTAGTAGCAGCAGGTATTTTAGTCAAAGCCAAGCCATGTTCATTTCAATAGTCAAAAGACATCATTAAGTATTGCTACACATTCTACAACACTACACAAGAAACCACGTTCAGAAAACTTCTACAACAAAATGCATGTGTGTCTGGAGCACATAAGGGCCAGTGACATCACCCTAAGTCAAACTACAGAAAAACATTATGTATATGCAATGATATGCAGTAGATCCAGAAATATTACAGAAGCCATTGGATGAAGCTATTCTCAGTTTCAAAAATAAAGGAAAAATTATATAAACAGAGTGGTAACTTTAAAGTAACCCCCTGGGCCGTTCCACTGTTCAGACATCTGAAAGAACGCTTTGTAAATGTACAACTATAGACAGACTAAAGATTCTGAGGAAGAGCAGAGTGGGTATGGTACAGCACCCTGTAATCCAGTAACTCGGGAACTTGAATCAGGAAGTTGGCCAGCTTGAGCTACTCTAAACTATACAGGGTGACCCTGTCAATTAAATATTCTCTTAAGAAGTGTATTAGCTTATGGTTTTTCTAAAAGTAGAAAAGATAAAAATCAGCTGATGAACTCTTCAAAAAGTTTCCCCATGACCATACTGGATAAGTAAGAAAATATTACTTATTACTATTAGTTGTTGGTGGTTTTGACCTTCAGCAAGACAGCAAGTAGCAGTGCTTTTTAGTTTTCTGTTATGAAATACTGCTTCATGACTGGTGAATTACTTAATTCCAATAACTTGGCAGACAATCTTGAACACTAACCTTGCCAAACTACAATGGCTTCACTATCTTCAACTCCTTCTTAATTTGGACAAGTCATAATTAGGGTCAACATGACAGTACTCCGTTGAATTATATATGTGGGGTTCACAGTCACATTGCAAGCGCAGCTGTTGGCTCCCAGGAAGGCTGATTCAAGCTACTGAGACAATTACTTGAGACCAGTACCTGCTTAGCAATTCCTTAGGCATTAGTCAAGTCGGATCACCACCATTTATAACTAATCTAAACATCTGTGAAAGGAGAAAAGCATTCTGCACACTATAATGTGACTCAAGAGACAGCATAGATTCTTGTTACATGTAAATGCGACCAGCTATAATAACTTCATAACCCTGAGCCCCAGGAACAAGGTACAATCTCTGTCTCCTCCATGTGCATGTATGAGTGCCCCCTCCCCTGTAAGAAGCAAGCAGAGAAAGTGGCTATCCTTCCATATTCTATTTTAGTTACATTCACCAAACCTCTTATACGTGCATGTCCCAGCACTAAGGAAGAGTGCCATGGAAACACAAAAGAAAATCCATTTCTTTGTCATTCTTTTAGCTAGAAAAATCCCAGCAGTTCATCAACTGTGGAGTCAACATTTAATCTAGAATTAAAAGAACAGAATTCTACACCCATTTTATTGGTGAATTTCAAAGTATACGTAGCTTGCCAAATAGTCACCCTCAAATGTTTTCTTCCTTTCTGTCAACAGCAACCAGAGACAGGACAATACAAAGGAAGTCACCACGTAGTCATGAGCTTGCCTCCTCCTGCTATTGCCTCAACACCATTCACAAAAACCACAGTGATAAAGGTATCAGTCATATCTGTTTCTACAAAAACAAGATTTGTGGTAGGTGTTTTTCTATCATTTGTCCATAAATAATATCTTTAGATATTTCAGACTTAACACTAACCTATTAAAATTTATTCTGCAGAATAAAAGCAAATATTTTCTAAATTGCCAGAAAAAATTAATTAGGTTCTGGTCATTTCTAGGGGTCCAGATAATGGGTAAGGGAAAGTTTGATAGTTTTGGTCATTCATCAATTCCCTAGACTTTTATCAGTAAATGAGTAGTAATCTCTTTCTTCAGTTTACTCTTAGCAGACCAATTAAGAGACCATACATTAGATCAGCTCAACTTTTTTTTAAATAAATAATATGTTGGACACAAAGAAAGGCTGTCAAAGACATGGTTTCTTAGACATTTAACAGGAGAACAGAAATACATACTGAAGACAAGCAACAACACACTAGGCACGGGTCCAGGATAGGAGCTATAGAAAAGCCTATCTGGGTGAGGTGTAAGAAGTCTAAGCTCTGGAAAGAAAACTGAACTAAAATTAAAACCCAGAGTCATCGGTCATATACATTTGACACAGTATTAGCTGCAAGTGAAAGTTTTGGTAAAACTGAACTTTATATTTTTTCTTTAAATTTTAGACTTAATTTGAATGTTGTCTTTTGTTTACATTTATTTAATTTGTGACATGGAGCTAAGCTTTGTTTCTTTAGTTCAAATGTAGCCCACATTAGCACAAATAAAATAATCAAAAGAATGCCATTACCTTTCAATATTTCTCCAATGTAAAAAAAGTCTTCCAAAAATGTAAACCAGAATCAATTAATTATTCTTTTGAAAAAAAGTACTCCAATTAATAAGATGATTTTTCAATTCAATAACCACACATAAAACTTTATATATAGATAAAAAGTCATTAATCTACTTTATACACCTTAGGTATTCAGAGTAAAGTGTTTGGGAAAAACACAATCTTTGAACATAAAGGAGATTGATTAAATAACCTCTGCTACTCATACAACTGATTTTGACATCTTATGCACCATAAAGTAACTGACAGGGAGAAAAAATATCGGAGCCATTAATTAACACTGTTTAGTTCAATTCTAAGAAATTAAAAATCTTCCCCCAAATCGGAATTTGGAATCCTGGAAACTTATAGCTTAGTATACTTTCACTCTATTCAGGAAAGTTTAGAAATAAGTTCCGATAAGGACTCTGGGAAAGTAAATTTTAAATGGGGAACGGAGCGCAGAGAACCTCAATCTCTAAGAATTTTAGCCAGATAATTAACTTTCAAAAAGAATATTGAAGAATATTTCTAACAGAGAAAAACTTATCAAAATGTTTGTATTTCACAACTAAGGACAGTATCAAAATGACTCTAGGCCGGGGACGCCTTTAATCCCAGCACTCAGGAGGCAGAGGCAGGTGGATCTCTGTGATCTGTGTGATCTGTGATCAGGCCAGCCTGATCTACAAGAGCTAGTTCCAGGACAGGCTCCAAAGCTACAGAGAATCCCTGTCTCGAAGAAAAAAAAAAAAAAAGACTCAAAAAGGGAAATTAACAAAGAACTAAAAACTTAAAGCTAATCAAATGGTTAAGCACACATATATACATTAATATAATGCTACAGTTAAACATTCTATGCTTATTGGCTTTGTATTATCTTTTAATAATAGGCATAATTTCTCTATGTATAAGACAAGAGATTTTTCAAGATTCCTGAGGAAAATACATCTGATCAAATTTCACTGTAGGGTTGCCAATCTCTTAGGAGTATGAGGCCTAAATAAATCTGGAAGGTTAAATAAAAGATTAACACACTATTTTTCATAGAAGGAACTAGAAAGTTAGAGGATCGTCAGAACTTCTGTTACTAGATTTGGTAAAATAAACATAAGCAGGGTTTTCCTACTAGCGTATTCTAATACAATAATTTTAATTTGTTTATAACCTATAATTATTTAATGGTGGATATTTACACACACAACACACACACGTGTGTGAGATTTCCATTTGCTACCTACTAACACCTACTATCTTTATAGCTTTGTGTTTGGTGTTTAAATCCCTGGTTACTGTCCGCAGCCACTTTATGTTTTGTATACATCACTAGTTTTAACTCTAGCACTGCGTTTCAGTCTCGTCTGAATTGTTCTACTTATCTCAAAGGTAGAGTTTGTTATTACCATGACAAAAAAATAATTATTTGCATAATACTTTATGATTTTCCATCTATTACAAACACATCACAGGGAGCCAAATGATGCATTCAGTAGCTTGTCATTCACCACTTCAATCCCTTCAGAACCAAACAAGGGGAAGGATGACATTTTGCTAATAGAACAGAAGTGAATATAAATAGTTTTAGAATACCCAGGAAAGAAAAACATACAAAATGAGGATGATCCAGAACACCAACAAAAAACAACTTTCAATTTGTAAATATCCATGTTTTTTAAATAAAGCATGAAGTAAGCAGGCCTACGCATCTTCTGTTATAGTAACCACTTAAGTTATCTTAGGGAATTGTTATCTTTCTGCTGGATCTTATACATTAATGTGATAAATTTTAAAACTGATTGTTTCTATTTACAGAATTCAGGTTTTTAAGTGTCAACTTTATTGCTCTATAGCCTTAACCCCATAAATATGCATGCTAAGAGTGTATATGAGAAAAATATTGACATTATGTGTTCAAAATTCTGTTCACATTTCTTGATAAAAGAATTAGAAAACTTAAGTTTCTCTATTTTCCTCCATAATCAGACAAAATATGAATAAAATTCTGAATTTTTAGTTATCACCTACAACCCAAATGCCCGTAGCTTTTAAAGCTTTCCATAAACAACATATCTACATGAAATACCCCTTCAGTCACCATCTACTTAAATATTTTTTTGTGTAGTTTCAAAGTATAGTACAATGTCTAACCCCACACCTTAAAATGTGCAGAAAAAGGAAGGACAGAAGAGCCGAGGAAGGAACGGAGCACGCTGTTGTTTTTCATTCATGCAGCAGAGTGATGTCAGTGTCTGCAGCAGCAGGAACAGCAGCAGGCGCTTTGGTCAGTGGAAACTAAAACCCACTGAAGTCAGAACCTTAGTGAATTCAAAAGAAACTAATTGAAATTTCAAGTCACAGGATAGATTTTTAAGCAGCTAAACAGACAGAACCTATTAGTTCTATGTTGTAGTTTCAGTAAGGATGGCGAGGAACAAGGCAGCATGTGAACAAGTAGCACAGGGCAATACAATCAAGGACCAGGAGCACAAGAGCCTGTATTCAATAATCCCTTCAGTGCGAGAAACTGACAGAAACACCTGATGTTATAAACAGCAGAAAAAGCCCTCCAATTCCCAGCACAAGCTTTGACCCTGCAAATCTGCCTATTGCACAACCCGGCTCAGAACTAAGTGTTTTCATCATGATTGCATTAAAATTGCATTAAACTCTGATGTGCCATTCTACAACAAAGAGTAGAATTTAAGCCTGATCACAAATTTCATTAAAACTACTTCATGATGGGGCATGTAATTCTTAAGCAATTAGGGCTTTTGAGGGGTGTAGAAAAACAAGTTGTACTATTATCTATGGTAAGATGTTACTGTTTATCAACAAAAGGGAAGGTGGCCATTATACTGATGCAGCAATTGCCAAAACTTCTCTAACTCTGCCCACAAAATCCTCTGCACACAATCTACAATTCTTATTTTTTTTACATTGTTCTCTGAAAGAAAACCCCCAAACTCCATTAACGAACCGTTAAAGCCAAATCATTGAAAAATGTCTATGACTGCTGCCTTCTTTTCTTCTGTAACCTCTCATTTAAAGCAGCCCCAGAAACTGTGCAAGGCAGTTGCATATGGCATTAATCTGTTAGAAAATGGTGGACTTTTCTATAAAATACAGCCAGAGATGTGTGCTCAGTTGTGGTCATTATTAGGGCGATCACGTTGTTTTCATTCATTCATTCAGGATTTGCTGGAGGATGTCAGTTTCTGCAGCAGCTGGCTTGACCTGGGGGAGTAGAGGGGGAGCAAATTCCTCCCGGCATACAGATTGCAGGATGTGCTTCTTGTGCTCCTGCACTTATTCCGTGGCGCTTCATCCTACACAGGGGCTTTCCATCAAGTGCTCTAAAGCAAGTGCTTTAGCAGCACGCTAATCACAGGTCTAAATAAAGCAAAAATACCTAAACATTCATCTATCCTATTGCAATCACTTTCTCCAACACTAAACACTTTAGAACGTCCGTCTTATGCAAAAAATCCACATACCATCTAAACATTGTATGGAGCTTGGTAATATTTTCCTTCTGAGTAGGTTTTGTTGTTGTTGTCTTACCCTACTCCGTATGATTCCTTCCTTCCACAAGGTAGCGGCAGCAAGTGCAGCTCTAGGCTGGTATCTCAGAATATTAGTACTTGACTCCCTTACGGCCTTATGTCCCTGTTATGCCTAATTTCCTTCTCTCCCCCAGGACTCAACTAGATCATGCACTATGTCCCTCGACATAAACAAAACCAAGTCCAAACAGAAAACATTAAGGAGAGTCCACAGCATCCACCCACTCACCATTACCTTTGACACATAACAAAAAAGAAACTTGAGAGCCCTACACAGTTCAGCTGAACTGCTAAGTATACTTAAGGATGGAAGGAAAAAGTAAACACACTTCGCAAACAGGCTTCAAGAAATTCTCTATGAAAATCACCTTTTGGGCAGTAAGCCTTTTGTAGTGTAGTAGCGATCTGATGCATAACTATATAACACAGAGGAGAAGGTGGGTTGACCCTACACACTTCAGGTGCACATTCAAAACTGTCTCCTCTACACATGCAAAGGATAGCCTGCGCCGTAA
Organism: Alexandromys fortis; assembly: GCF_014885135.2. NCBI lineage: Eukaryota > Metazoa > Chordata > Mammalia > Rodentia > Cricetidae > Alexandromys > Alexandromys fortis. The sequence goes on along the minus strand of NW_026068014.1, from coordinate 2,278,930 downwards.
CTAACGCCATCAATCCTCCAAAACACAAAACAAGCAACGCATACTACAGGCTACAACTTCGTGGGAAAGCACAAAGGCTGCAGAGATTCCTAGTACCACCTTATCCGCCGCTAGAGAGTTTGTGTGCCTGTTTAAGGGTTTCACCCAGCAACTCCTACCCCGGCTACAAACACAGCAAGCTAAGAAGCTATTAAACCGAAACACTTTTCCTTGCAGACCAGGGATGCAAGATAAAATCGGAGGGGCGGTGTGAGGGTCAGATTAAAGTTGATTTTCAGGTCGCTCCTCCAAGCCCTGCAGCGACCTCAGGGGGGTGAGATTCCCAAAGCCACTTTCACACCTTCAGTAATGCACTAGCAAACAGAAGCCCGGAGAGGCTGAAGTTTCCACGCAGGGCACCGTCGGGGAGACGCAGCCCGGGAGGACGGGAGGGTTGGGCTCGCTACCTCTGCACACGGGCGAGCCGGGACTCCGTCTCTCAGGTGAGCTGCTCCTCCGCTGGCTCTCGGGGGACCGTCTCGGGCGGCCCTTGGCGCGAGGCGCCTGCTCGGCCGGGGCAGCGACCGGCGGTGGAGTCGGGCTAGACGGGCTGGGGCCGCGGGCCGCGCCGGACCCGGGGAGACCGGCGAGCGCGGCGGCGGCGGCGGCCGGGCGCGTGGGGCTGTGCTGGCTGCCCCGCAGGAGCTGGTAGGGCACGGTGGCGCGGATGGGCTGCAGCAGCCGACCGGCTCCCGCAGCGGGGGCGCAGCTCCCGGCCGGTCCCGTCCCGCTGCCGGCAGCGGCGGGCGGGGAGCCCGCGGTGCTGCGCCGCATCCTCTGCGGCGCGGGGTGAGGGGTCTGAGAGGAACTGGAGGACGCGGTGGACATGGTGGCTCCGCGGGCGGGCGGGCGAGCGAGCGCGCGAGCGTGTGAGAGCCGGCGCCGCGGTGCGTGCGATGTGTACGGGGGAGGGGAGGCGAGGGGCGGAGCCGCGGGGCTCCCTTTCCGACGCGCACCCCGCCGCCGAGGGGGAGGGGACGCCGCGACGGCCAACGTCCAACGGCCCCAACCGCCCGGCGGTGCTCGGCGGGGCGCTCACGGCCCGGCCCGCGTCGAGCCCATGGCCGCCGCCGCCCCGGGCATCGCGCTGACAGGGCACTCGCCGGGTTCCGGCGGCTCCTCAGCCCCCGCAGGGGGTCGCCCGCGCGACAGGACCCGGCAGCCGCGAGTGGCGCCGCGACTCTGGCCTCCGAGGAGAGAAAAGGGCCTCGAGGCGCCTCGCGCTGCGCGAAGCCCGCGCCACCGCAAACGCCGCTGCCGCCGCCGCCGCCACCTCGACCCGCTTCTCACTCGGAATGGCAACTAATCCTGGGCTGGCGCCCCGCCCCCGGCCCCGCCTCCGGGCGGTCCGGACCCGCCTCCTGCCGCTGCGAGCGCTCCGATTGGCCGCGCTAACCTCCCCCAGGATTCCAGGCATTGGCTGTGCAGTCGGAGTGAGGGGAGAGCTGGCCAATTACAGTACGGCGTTTCCGCTCTAGGGGCGGGGCGTGGGAGTGGATGAGAGAGGCGGGGGTTGTGCGCCGAAGGAGGGACAGAAGAGTTGACAGCCTTTGAGGTGAGACTAGAAAAGTGGGTCCCTGGGTGTCCTGCGCGTGCTCCGACGCCCACAGACACGCGCACGCTGCGATAAGCAGGTTGTAAGAGCTCCACCCTCCCGTGTCGTCCACAACCTGAGGCTGAGGACGCTGAAGGCAAACACACCTGCATCCGGTGTGATGCGTTAGTTTCAACTGAATAAAGGATCCCTCACCCCTTTACGAATCAAAGTAACTTCGGGAGTAATGTCTGGAAGCTAGACGGAACAAAATGCACCTGCCATTGCAGCCATTTGTAGTTACAAACCGGTGTGGAGAGCATCAGATTCTGAGTCGTAGACGTCAGTAAGAAATTTTACATAATCACATTCATTAATGCAGGGCACCCAGTTGGCTATCCAGGAGCAGATGGTCTCTTGGAAGGAAAAAAATACCTGGCATAATATAACAATTCATTGTGGTAGTTTCCTGGGGGGGGGGGAGGGGTTGTTTTATTTTTCTGCAAGGAAAGTGAGAAGTACAAAGATTTTACATGGGCGTAAGAAAGTGTATAAAACCCTAATTAGGTATAATTAAGGGTCTACATCAAATACCTACTATAAATTCCCGTGAGGAAAAAAAAAGATTTTAAAAATTAAGAAGAGGGATGTCTGATTGGTCTACTCCTAGTGTCTGCTCACACTGACGAGTTTCCTCTGATTCCAGGCACTAAATGGGTCAGTTTCACTCACAGGAGCCAACTCTCTGTGCTTCCTGTGTGCTCAAACAAAAAGCACACTAAATTCTTTTTTTGAGAAAAAAAAATCGATGATGTCTAATCAAAGTGCAAAAATAGTATCTAGTACCATATTCCACTAGATTAGTCATCGTCCCACGCTTTATGACACATTAAAATACCAGCTAACATTTACTAAACATTTACCACGTGCCAGTCCCTGTTCTAAGGACATTACTATGCGTTAACTCAGCCATTCTTCATATGACCCACAAGGTATGTACTATTATTACCCCACTGTTTTCCCAGCTGGGGCACAAAGACACTAAATGTCTTGTCTGAGATTACTCAGCTAGTAAGTGGGAAGCCGAGAGTTGCCTAGAGGCCCGACTCCGGCTGAGGAAACCCTGTGCTTTAGTGCCCCACAACATAAAATGTCTGATGTGGGCACACACCATCAATAGGATTTACAGCAGACCACAATGTCACCTGTTAAATAAATTCCCAAACAAAGAGATGTTTGTTTTGTTTTTTCGAGACAGTTTCTCTATGTCTGTATCCCTGACTGTCCTGGAACTCGCTCTGTAGACCAGGGTGACTTCAAACTCAGAGGTCTGCCTAGCTCTGCCTCTGCCTCCCTCCCGGGTGCTTAGATTAAAGGTATGAAATACCACCACCCGGCTCAAAAGAGATTTTATAATCAAAAGCCAGCTCCCTGTTTTTACTTTCTCGAACAACATATATTTTAATTATATAGAGAACAAAATGACTCTTTGAAATTTGACATAATTGACCTATTATATAGTTTTTCCATCTAAAAATTAATGGATCCCTATTAAGAAGTTATAATCTTTCATGATTGGTGTTTTCTTTTTCAGACTAGCAAAAAAACCTATTATACCAAGTTCATATTAAAATTTATAGCTTTCAAAAATACTGGCAAATATCTAAGTTGATGATTTGATTACAGCATAGTTTCATTATAGAAATATCATCTCTGGTAACTCCTAATCTGAATTTGAAACAACCTCAACACATTACATTATTATAATTCTACATTCATGCTAAGCCACAGTTGGCCATGATCAATACTTCATTTGGTTCTAAAACAATATAGCTGGCCTAATTTTAGGTTTCCTGTCCATCTAATGTAACAAACTTCAATTGGATCTAAACTCTAAATGAACTGCAGAGAGAATTTGTATGACTTTTTAAATGGTCTTCTGTTGGTATCTGATGCGAAAATTGACCCCTGAGCCTTGCATAGGCTGGGTAAATGCTGTGCCACTGAGCTCCATCCCCAGGTACTATCTGGTGTGGGAGTTCCCTCTGTGTGCTGTGATTACCATTAATAAATAAAGAAAACTGGCTTGGGCCTGTTGATAGAGCAGAACTGGCAGGGGTGGGGGTGGGATGGGGGGGGGACTAAGCTGAATGCTAGGAGGAAGAAGGACGGAGTCAGAGAGACACCATGAAGCCACCACTGGAGATAGATGTGATGAAAATTTGCTGGTAGGCCACGACCTCATGGTGATAGACAGATTAATAGAAATTGGTTAGATTAATATGTAAGAGTTAGCTAATAAGAAGCTAGAGCTAATGGGCCAAACAGTGATTTAATTAATACAGTTTCTGTGTGATTATTTCGGGACTAAGCAGCTGGGAACTAACTAGCGGCCTCCCTCCAACAAATCTGATCTTACAGTGCTATTTTCAGTTGCTGGTAACTCACCATGACCTCTTGAGAACTCCAATCTCTTTGTCTTTATTTAAGAAACCATGGTTTCCTTTTAAAGCTTTATTTTTATGAACCAAGGAGTGCCAGTCGCCCCTGAGGAATTCAAGTGATCAAGAGTAAATGTAGCACCTGCTTTCAAGGGTCTGTTAGTTAAATGCTTGGTGCTTTGTTCTTATTGAAGGTGCTAATGAAAGCCAAGAGAACACAGAAGCATAAAGAAAAGATTCTTAGGAAATTTAAAGCCTGTAGCCACAGTGTGGGTTGCAGGATTTGAAGCCTGTTGTTGTATTACTATTTGAGCTGTGGCATAGAAGGGCCCACTGCAGTTTCTCTGTTTGTTGAATGCGAGTGTAATAACCTCTGAAGCTCTTGCTTTTATAAGTTGTTGTTTTGCTATTTTGATGTTTTTAAAGTACATGGAAAACTTGAACCAGTGAGCTAACTCCACAGATAAGGGAGCTTGGACAACAGATCTCAGAGCCAGATTTCAGTCCAAGAACCCACCTGGTGAAAAGAGAGAACCAGCTCCTAACAACTGTCTTGTGCGCACTGTGACATGTACACTGTGCACGCACACACACACACACACTCTATATTGGCTTAAGAGATGGGGCCTTTAGAAGATGATTAGGATGCAAGAAGGACATTAGGGTGGAGCCTCTATGATTCAATCTGGTGGACTTCTAAGAAGAGGAAGAGAGACTAGACGTACAAACACACAGGCTTCCTGTCTCTTGGTCTACAGTGCCTTACATTACCAAAGGACACGGCCAACAAGAAGACTAGCATCAGAAGAAACACCCTTCCCCAATTTTATACTTCCTGAACAGCTAGCCAGCTGCGACAATTTGCCAAATAAGCTGCTTCGGGGACTTTGTTATAGCAATGGGAAACAGGCTAATACAGCATTCAGGGCTCACCCCAGTCGGAGTGGCAATCCAAGCAGTGGAGATTAACAATGAGGTCATGGCGGGGGGGGGGGGGGGACACTGAACAGATCCGCACTGATGTTCACCTTAAGTTGATTACGTTCTTGTAGTGGATCCCTAACCACAGCAACAAAGCCATGCCTGGTTTGAATGCCTGGCATATGCTTAAAGAAAAACTCTGCACTGCTCATGACAGCCTAGCTTTAGACTGGTGTCGCCGTCCTATAAATGCCTTTCCTTACACTTTCCGGGTTTCCTCCCTCATTACGGCAGTTCCCCCTCAAATATCACCACCCTCCTGGCTACCCTCTCAAAAATTGCAAGCACCCCTTAGGCTTCCTCTGCTCCCTTATATTTCCCTGATGTACCTATCATCATCCAAACCATTATACAGTAAGTTTTGTTGTGTCTACAATAAAAGAGTCATGAAGATTTATCAGATTTACAACTGCCCAGTCTCTGCAATGCTTAGGATATGACAGATGACAATAAATGCTTGTTCAATGGTGAGCAGAAAGTGGCAAAATTTAGTCACCGTTTGTCTCATGAACTAAAAATTGCACTTTTCAAAAGGTAGTTGAAACTTACCAGAAAAAGAAAGAACAGACTTGCCAGAGGACAGCTGAGGAAGATTGGTTAATGCATGACATCTGCTGAATGGTAGGTGCCCTGCCTTATTTTATAATAGCTATTCCCAAGAGCTTGTATAAAGGAACTGAAAAATATTTAACTCTGTAGCATAGACCATCACCTTTAAGTTAGGAAAATTTTGTTTTGCTGCTAAAAGAAATTCAGAAGAAATAATAGAAACTAGAATATATTTTATTTTTAGCTGGTAGTGAGACAAAATTCACAAGTAGACAATGGCCCTACAGGGAACCACAGGATTTTAGCTTTAAACCCCGATGGCAACTCTGGCTGCCAAGAGTGAAGTCAATGGCGCATCCCAGAGGCCGTATGACAGAAATAACCCGAGACGGGGCAAAGACGTCAATGTTCTCTTCTGTGACACTGCTTTTGTTTAATTCCCAAATGCGGGGTCTGTAATATATTAAAGCAATGGTAGTCATGGGAAAGAAATCTGTTTTATTATATTTTAGATGACTGTATAAGGATTAACATGTGCCTCTAAACTAATTTCTTCATCTATCAATGACTTTCTTATAACCCAAGTGAGTATGTTGAAGATTGTTCTTAAAATGCAGGCAAAGGCGAGAGAATTAGCTCCTCGGTTAAGAGCACTTGTTGCTCTTCCAGAGAATTGCAGGTTCAATTCCCAGAGCCCCCATGGCAGGCTCACAACTAACTAGAACTCCAGTCCCAGGGGATCCAATGCCATCCTGTCAACTCCATGTGTACCAGGCATACACATCATACACAAACATATATTCAGGCAAAACATCATATAGCAGTACTTGATTAATGAAGTTTCTTTATTATTTTGATCTTTGGTAGTATGCAGTTTTCACAGTGCCTACTTAGCATAGCATTCTATTTAAAAGGTCTACACTCATATATCCAATAAGCATGTAAGAAGACTTAGTAGCAATAACAGCACAGCAAGTCATAATAACTCTTCATGAAGTTATTCATTAAATATCCTTGAAGTGTCTGAACTGTCTTCTACAGACCGCAGACTATACCCATTCTCACACTTTGGTAAGGTGTTATCTATTTAGGAGCAAAAGGATGTGCCTCCAAAATAAAAGAGATACAAATAAAGTATCCTTAAAACCATGGGAAAGAAAAATTCCCTTTTATGGGAAACTGTTAAGAAGTGCATAAAAAGTCATAGAGTAAGGAATGCATGGGACCTTTGAGGAGACTGCAGTGTGCCTTGGCTGATTGTCAATGAAAGATAATGTTGCACCAGGGGAACGTCTGGCTGCCAAGGAAGGCGTGCACTTTACTGAGCATGCAGTGAGGAACTGCTGGGAATTCGTGAACAGGTGCAAAAGCATGAGTGGAGAAGACGAATGTATGAATGGTTTTCAGTACGCATGGAGACTGACAGCTGGAAGATAATGGAGGAGGCTTGGAGGATGCTCTGTTTTGAGCAGTGGGCTCAGTGGGGAGAAAGGCAGAGGGCATGGAGATGGGCAAGGATTCAAGAGGTCTTTCTTGGCTGGTGCTCCTCTGAACCTTCAAGCTTGGATGCTCAAGAAGACAGTGATGCCTTCGACAGGAGCGTGCAGCCAATACAAGGAAGGGGTTGGGGAAAAAAGGAGTCCAGCTATTGATTCAAAGCCCAGAGGATATTAAGTTAGAGGTTTTCCTCCTTATCACCCTCCTCCACTTCCTCCTGCTCATTCTCCTCATCTTCCTTTTCCTCCAGCCCCAGCAATCACCACCACTTTCTCTTCCTTTTTAGTACTGAACTTGAAAACGGTGAATATATGGATTGGGAATTATACTTGTACACACAGTATTTGAATTCACCAGTAAATTTGGCAAAAGAGAGAAACAGCAATAAAGGACAAGAATGTCAAAGAAAAAAATTGATTGAAAAATTATACATGAATGGGAAGAAAAGAGTAAACAAAAGGGGGAGAAAACCAGAAATAAAAGCCAGAGAGGAGTATTCTTCACCAAACAGAGTTAGCGTCTCAAAAAGTAAGTTTAGTAGATGCTTTGTACGGTAGCTAGCAAGTTAATGTCCTTCTCTAGGACTCCTCTCCCAGCACCCAGAAAGCCTGGGCCTGGCTGCTATGTTTGTACCCAATAATCTTGCCCCCCTGACTATAGTTGATTTGACTTACGTTCAATGAGTAATTAAAACTCTTGCAATCATATCTTCTCTCCTGGGAACTTAGAACTAGGAATTGAAAGATTAAGCTTTACCACTTTAAAGCATACACCCAAAACAATCGGTTACTTTTCTTCAAAGATACCTGCATGCCCATATTTTTGCTGCATTATTCATGGCATCCAGGTTATTGTATCTAAGTGCCTACCAGTAGATGAATGGAAAAAATATGATGAATATACACAATAGAGTTTTATTCAGCCATATAGAAGAAAGAAATATGCCATCTCCAAGAAAATCAATGGAACTAAATAATCATGTTAAGTGAAATAAGCCAGACGCACAAAGACTAGGACAGCATGTTTTCTCTCCTGTGGAGTCTGTGCGTGGGGAACAGGAAGGAGGAAAGGGGGAAGGAAAGGGCAGGTGGGAGGGAAGAGGAATAAGAAAGAATAGGGACTAGAGAAATGGCTTAGCTGTTAAGAGAACCTTTTGCTAGCTACCCACCGCTGAAACTGACCAGTATTATTGGCTGCTAAAGTCCACTGGTAAGCTATGGTAAAATACATTTTTTACTAGGCAAAGATGTGTTACATTTGTTTCTGCTGCATTTGTCTAATTATGTAAATGTGTGTTGCGTTTGTTTCACCTTGCTTGCCCAAGGCACCTGATTGGTCTAATAAAAAGCTGAATGGCCAATGCTAGGTAGGAAGGGGATAGACAGGACTAACAGGCATGGAGGATAAGTAGGAGGATAAATCTAGGTTCAGAAGAAAAGGAAGGAAGAGAATGAGGGAGAAAGAAAGGGACAAGCCTAGGGCCAGAAGCCAGGCAGCCACCAGGCAGCCAGACACAAGAAACAGTGAAAGTAAGATATTCAGAAAGACAGGTAAAAAGCCCTGAGGCAAAACATGGATGTAGAGAAACAGGTTAAATTATAGAGCTAGTGGGACAAGCATAATATAAGGCTAAACATTCATAACTAATAAGTCTCTGAGTCATTATTTGGGAGGTGGCTGGTGATTCAAAAGAAACTTACAGTGAGCTCTCAGTAAGCCCCAGCTTTTAGGAAACAGGGTTGTCCTGCATCACAAAGACTTTGATAAAAAAAAAAAAAGCATGGGAACAGCATAGAAACCAATAAAAAAGAAATCCTATGATCTTGTCTCAAAAGACTGCACTAAAGCAGAGAGAGAGAGAGAAAGAGAGAGAGAGAGAGAGAGAGAGAGAGAGAGAGAGAGAGAGAGAGATGGCAGGGGGCGGGGTGGGGGAACCTGCTGTTCTTAAAGATCTAGGTTCAGTTTCCAAGCACTCACATGGTAGCTTACAACCACACATAACTCCATTTTCAGAGGATCATAACCCTATTTCTGACCTCTGCAGGCACCAGGCACATACATGGTGCACATACATACAGGTAGGCAAAACACTAATATATATGTATATAAGAGTAAAATGAATAAATCTAAGACAGAATTTAAAGAAAGAGTAATAACATAAATATGATAAAGTCCATTATATACATATATAGAAGTGTTACAGCGAAATCCCTCTGCAAATTAATATATGCTAATAAAAGGAAACATAATTATTCTATTAAAGGCATAGTTTGGGTAAACACAGAAACGATACCTTAGGGCCCAGTGGATCCCCACCAGTCCTGATCCTACGCCAACATTTAACCATTTTTCACACACTTGGTCAAACTCAACTCACTGAGCGTTCTCTGCTGTTGAAATCTAAGACACTTGCCGGGTGTGTCCTCTTCTTTAAGTGCAACTGCTCAGTGTCTCCGCACATTCTTTCTCCTCTATGTATCTGCAGGAACGGGACTGTATGCTCTACTTTCTTCTCTGTCACCCATCTTCCTGTTAACCTCAGCTTTAAATACTCTGAAATACGGACAACTCTTAAATCCATTTCTCCAGGCCAGACATTTCCTCCAAATTCAAAATTCATACATCTAATGACCTCCATGAACGTGAGATCTTCATGAATGCCTCAATCAAATATGTTCACAATGAAAATAAGTTCTTAACTCCTGTATTCCTACTTCCTCCCAACAACCCTAAAGACTTCTGTCTTCGTTTTCCCCCGATTTCTATAAATAGTGTTACTATCTTTCCATTCATTAAAATTAGAAACCTGGACCATATTCTGGGATTGTCACCTCCCTCACTCCCTATCTCCAGCTCCTCAGCTCAGCTTCTTTGTTCCTCACGCGTAGGTACTCAGTCCACCCACTTCCATCGCTTCTGCGACTACATCAATCTGAAATGTCGCCATCTCTTCTAAGCGCTTGTTACAGTTGTTCAACTGCACTTCCCTATTTTTCCTAGGTATCAGTTATCAGTCAAAGTACCCTAGAAAGTGTGCTGGACAACATCTTCCAGTAACTTTTCAGTGAAATCCAGGTTCCCTACCAGCTCAGAAAGCCTGGCCTGTTCTGTCTCCTGCCTCCTCCCCACCTCATCTTGCTCTGCTGTGGGCTCCAGCCACGTGGCTTCCTTTCACTTCCTCTGAAACACCTCGGCGAGCCCTGCACAGGTGTGTCCTCGGCCTGCTCAGATCCCGAGCACTTCCTTCACATGTTTCAGGTTTCAAAGGGCAGATATTGAAAATGTTGTTTCTGAGTTCTCGCTTGTCACTAATAATTCGTCATGAAGTCACTTTGTTTCCACCATAGGACTCATTACAGGTTATAAACATGCATTTCTCTGCTTCCCCATGAGACTGTAAAGTCCCCAGGTGCAGAGACCTTGCCTTTCCTATTCATTAGCTGGTCACTGAACACTTACTCGGAGACTAAAATACAGCAGGTGCCGGTAATTACTGACTGCAATTTCACTGGCTGTTGATAATTTCCTAGTTCCTTATTAACATGTCTACGTACTGCACTTTCCGGGGGAGAAAATCTAAGCTACCCCTGGTTCTGCTCTCTGAGTCAGTGTGTTAAAGTGCACATTGCGGTGACAAGGACTTGTGAAGATCCACTAGAAGGAGGGGACATGAGCTCATTGCTTCGGACATTTCAGTCTAAAGTCAGGGAGGTCCATTGCCTTGTCCAGGAGCCAGCAGCATATCATGGAAGGTGAGGCATGACGGAGCTGAGCTGCTCAGTCCAAGAAGCAGAGACACATACAATGTCAGGGGACAAGATGTGTTTCTGCATGGCAGCACACCCCCAAAGACCAACCAAATGCTCCTCTTTACTAACTCCTAAAATTGCCATCATATTATGATGATCTCGAGAAATTAATACATTGCTTAGCTTCAAGTCCTCAGGATCCAGTCTCTTCCCAAAAGCTATCAGCTGGTAAACAAACCGTATCAGTAGGCTTCTGCTTTTACATCACCTGGTCACTTTTGATGAAGATTTTAGAAGGACGGGGTGGTTAACAATGGCATATGATTTTGGACAGGTATTTATTATTTTACTGGGGAAATGTGAGCAAACATCTATTCTCTCCTGATACTGTGCTAACCATAAACCAAAGAAATGATTCCACACAGCTTTAGATGGTGAACCAATATATTTAATTGAGGTTGCTTATCCTCAGAAGGGTGAGCATCTTATAAAAAAGCCACCCGCCAAAGAACATTGGCCTACTCCACACCAGGAGCTGTTGATGAGTATTGTTTATCACCTTGTAAGCCTTCCCTCCCCTGCACAAGGGAATGCCAATGGCTCAGTCTTCTAAGGGTCTCAAGGCTGCCCCGACTTCAAGAAGGCAATGGCAAAAGTTTTAACAAGTTCCCTTGCAGACTGTTATGATCAGGCAAATCCAGGAAACAGTAGTTTGGAAATAAATACAAATTTCCCACGCATTATTGTAGGCCCCAAATATTTTCTCTTTCTCAGTGAATTGCAGATGAACACTGATATATGCCATCAAATCACGAAAGTTCCCAAAAGAAAGCTGCCAAGGTTCTACCTGACTTCCTACAGAATAATCTAAGCGGTCTGGCATTTTCTGTAACTGGCATCCAATCATATGGCTCCAAATAAGCTACAGTGATATCCAAAATGTAAATGAGAGTAAAACTGTATCTTTAATCTTTTTATTTTATGACTTTGGGTGTTTGGCTTGCATGTATGTCTGTAACACATGTATGCATGGTGCCCTGTGAAGTCAGAAGAGGGAGTTGGATTTCTTGGGACTAGACTTATAAATAGTTATAAACCACCATGTGGGCGCTTGGAACTCAACAGAGTCCTCTGTATGAGCAGCCAGGGCTCTTAACTGCCGATCTACCTCTCCAGCCCCAGCAGGACAGATATATCTTAATTACAGAGAATCTCACTGAGAAACAGGTAAATGGGCCGGACTTGCCAGCAACTATTATTGTAATAGGATAATGACTCCAGTGTTTTAAAAGGCATTCTGCTTCTAGTTTGCTTACATCCCAGATTAGTAAACTAAGTATAATAAAATCTAAGGCTGTCACTTTGTCTCAACCACTGTAGCGGCCAGGGTGCTGAGGGGAGAGCAAGTCTGCGAAAAACCTTTTCTCCCTTCAGAAAGAGTGTCTTGGCTCAATGTATAACCACGGTAGCTGGTCCCTTTCTGGGACAACAGAGCCACTGATTTTCCCAAGTTTTCTTCCTTTGTAGCTTGCCTTGACCAGCAGTTCTAAAGATAAATCAATATTAGCTGTCACTTCCCCAGATGCAGGAAGGGAAAAAAAAAACCCTGATCCCATGAGTGAACTCAACCCTTCCTGGCTGCATTTAAAGTAAGATGGCTTGTATTATACCATTTGGGAGGATAATCTCTTTTTGTCTTAATAAATCTTATGCTACTTCAATTTGTATTAGCTAGATATACTGGACTCAGTAGTCAGAACGAAATTCCACTGATTATAGACTCCCCACCAGCCTCCTCATGTCCTGCCTTCCTCCTTCTTCCCACCCCAACCACAGCGTATGTTCCAACTCCCCTGCTTCCTTCTGGTACTGCTTACTTATGGACGGGGTAGCTGAGTTTACACACCATCTCTAATTGCTCACCTTGGGTGGAGCCGTGTCTCCAGAAGCTTTAGTTTTGCCACAGCACCATTACTCAACAAAGTATTTGCACAAGTATCACTTAATAACGCGAAAACAAACAAGGTCCTTAAAGTGACTGAGGAGAGAGGTCTGAGCTACCTACCTCCCTTCCTCGAGGACCAACCTTCCTAAACTTGTTCTTAGAAAACTCTCAAGGGGGAACTTGGAGGAAAATCAGAGCACAGGTACACTGAGCCAGGGCTAAGCTGCCTACCCCCTTGAAAGGATTAGTCCCTTTGTTCGTTTTCAAAGGAACGTGTGACTTATCTCAACACTTCTCAGTCATCGCTTTTCAGAGGATAGCTATGCATTGCATGTTTTCATACATATGACACACGTATGTGCAGCGCTCTGACACAACTGAAACTGAAACTATTCAAACATTCAAAGTGCCACAGTTCTCAGAAACTTCTCCTCCCTCTGCCCCCCCCCCCCCCCCCC
>NW_026068014.1:2217550-2265368 GCF_014885135.2 Alexandromys fortis | reverse complement strand
GGTCCTAAGTTCCTTGCTTGTGCTCTCTCTCCTTCTGCTCCTGATTTGGACCTTGAGATTTCAGTCCGGTGCTCCAATGTGGTTCTCTGTCTCTGTCTCCTTTCATCGCCTGATGAAGTTTAATATTCAGGAGAAATATTCAGGATTTTCTTTGGGTTCTCCTTCTTATTTAGCTTCTCTAAGAACCCGAATTATAGGTTCAATGTCCTTTATTTATGGCTAGAAACCAAATATGAGTGAGAACATTCCATGTTCCTCTTTTTGGGTCTGGCTTACCTCACTCAGGATGGTGTTTTCTATTTCCATCCATTTGCCTGCAAACTTCATTCTTTACGCGCTTTCAAATCTATGGTGCTTTTATCACATGTCTATGGAATAGTTAGACTATGAACACTCTCTTCTGTTTACAGTTGGGGAACCAGACCTACAACCTTGGCTGAGGTCACAGCACGCAAGAGAATGACTGAGACACAGAAACCAGGTCTCCCTGACCTAACCCAATGGTTTTCCTTCTCTTAAACTGTCTGTAGCAAGACTCAGGGCACCGATCTTTGAGGCGGGCAGGGGCATGAGCTTTTCCCTCCTGGCCTCTGATGACCTATGACTTAATAACAGATGGATAAGAGGACACTTGGTGGCCAGAAGATTGATTACCTACATCCAAGGCAACCCAGCAGCTCACCCTGATTAAAGGCGGTCCTCATGCTTTAGGCCTATGAAAACACTAACAGAAAAGCTGAGTGTGGTGATCACTGTTCAGTTGGAGCCTCTGGCTTCCCCTCCAGGGTCTTGAAAGACCCATTCCTGTCTCTTTCTCTTTCTGAACCAGCGGCCAGAGAGTCTCCGAACAAAGGGAAGGTGTCATGAATTCTTGGTGGCTATTTAAGCTTCCTTCCCTGAAGTTGCCAGTGGCCCTAGTCCCTGCCTAAGTGCCCAGTTTTTGACCATGCTTGGGCAAAAAACCAGCTTGTAGCAGACACATCAGCACCCTTACCTGCAATCTATAAAACCTTCCCTCCCTGGCCTGGGCTCACCACTTCTTTGTCCTCAATCTCTGGGACTGGAGAACTCGCCTGAAAGTTTCTTTGCTCAATAAATCTTTCTATTATACTCTTTCAGTTCGATTTGATCTTATTATGGGAGGAGGGCAAAAAGCCTATTAATCAGATAGCTTGCTTTTGACTTCTCTCCTCAGTAGCCCCCCTCACAGATGCCTTTCAGACGTGGTAATTACAGACCTCAGAGCCAATGCCTGCAGATGCAGAGCCACAGAGCTGCCACTCTAAGATCCACGCAAGCGTGAAGCAATGGGGAATGGTACTTACCCTGGAAGAAAGCTGCAGCTTTCATTCCATTCGTAGGGTCAGTTGTATATTCTACTACATGGATGTATCCTCTTGATCTGTGATTTAATCGAGAACTTTTAAAAAAGGCAAAGTCCATGCAACTTAGGCCTTAAGAGTAAACTGAAATTTGGAAGACTAACCTTAATTCATGAAGCCAACTTGAAACGATGAAAGACCTGATTTGACAAAAGATGAATCGGTATCAAGAAATAACTATAGTACCAGGGAGCCAGCTCAACAGATTAAGGCACTTGCTGCCGAGCTTGATGACCTAAATTCAACCCCAGGATGGAACCATATGATAGGAGAGAACCAACTCCCACAGGCTGTTCTCTGCCTTCCACGTGTGTGCTGTGGTACAGACATACACACAGAATATAAATAAATAAGCATTTTTAAAAGGAAAGAACGCAGAGCAGTCATCACTGTCGTGGTGCAGACCTGTCAGGTCTGAGGAGTTGCCAGCACTGTGACTTCTCTTAAAGAATGTAACAAGCTTTTGCTAAAGTTCAATGGCCGCACATAACCACGTGTGAGGTTGGGTGGAACCTCCCACCATCACTATCACCAGCAATATCAATTGCATTATGTTCATTGAATTTGGTATCCCACAACTTTGAGGGCCTGGATGTTCAAAAAAAATATGAAAACAGACTTTAGGAAGAGTCGAATGGATTAGGTCTCACCTCGGAGAAGCAGTTCAGAGCAGGCTTAATTCATGACTTCTGTATGTATTTAGCACCATAGATGTTGGCGTTTGGCAGTAGTTCATTTTAGAATGAATGTATAGAAATGGTACAGATTCCAGGGTAATGGAAGGAAATAGTGAATATTTAGAACCTGCCCTAAACATGATGTCCATTATCATAGAAAAAAAAAAACTACAAAATACTGCCACACAGAAACTGAGACTCGATAGAGGGAAGTAGAGTCAGGGTTAAAGTCCTCTCCCTGGTATTGGCAATGACTTCAGAGCCTTGCTACCACACCCAATCACTGCCAAACTACATCAGGCTATCCTGCGAGATCTTCTTCCCTTATTAAATGCAAAAGCAGTTGTTTGAGACTATATCTTAAATAGTGATCTAGGCCAGTCTAGAAACAGAAAAATGAGCTAAATTCCTATGAGGCTAATTGCATTCTGCCTTGAAATTTTAGATTAAAATTCAAACCAACACAAGTGTGATCTAAGATTTTGGGGGGGGGGCACACACTTATTTCAATCAATAAAGTTTTGAGCAGGTTAATAGTGGCTCACACCTTTAATCTCACCACTTGAAAGGCAGAGGCAGGCTGATATCTGTGAATTTGAGGCCAGTCTGGTCTACAGAGTGTGTTTCAGGACAACCAGAGCTACACAGAGAAGCCCTGTCTTGAAAAACATAAAACAAAACAAAACGAAAAATTTTGAGACCTATAGCATGAGTGAGATTTCGATATTTACATTCCAACATTTTCTCCACCTAATTAAATATGCAAAGCAAGGAATCAGGCCAATCAATTAGAGCATAACCAAACAATGGGCTTTCTATATTATGGCTGTATTTATGTGATAGAAATTTTAATGACTTATGGAAATGTTTACGATATATTGCCAAATAAATAAAAGCCCAGAAAAACAAAACCAAACTATTAAGTGTATTTTAAATTTGATTTAAACATCTATTTACATATGCATGTATGAAAACAACTGGGCAGATGTAAACCAAAAGTTAACAGTAGCTACTTAATGGGTATTAGAATATCTAGGGGCTTTTGTGCTGCACTTTTGCAAGCGTAACATATATTGCTAGAAAGAATGCTTTACCCAGTGCACAGGCACTCACAGTGTTTCCTGCAAATTTCTTGAAATTTATAAATAGGATAATAATATATTATGAATACAATTACATAGGAAAGTTTATTAAATGGCAAAGAGCCCATGGTTGGCAGCAAACTCGAACTTCGCCCACATTGCAAATAAAATTGGCTCTCCGTGTACTTTCTTATTGTGTTAAAATGGTCACATATAACTGCCAGAGTTCCTTTAACTCTTGCCTGAATCCCTTTATTTAGAGGACACAGAAACCACAGCAGAATGTACAGCACTTTGTTTGAAAATTGAAATAAATAATACCTAACTCATGAAACTTTTAGAAATAAAACAGTAAAGTAAGACTTCTAATGCTCCCAGAACATGGCTAACGTCCAACAAGGGTTATCTGTTTGCGGAATTCTGCTCTTACTATTGAAGAATTCTACAGAAGAGAATAGTTGTGGATCCAAGAAACTCCTGTCAACCACCTAGTACACGTACTTCTTTTAAAATAGCCTTCAATTAATAAAGGTGGAGTCCAAAGGAATCTTTGACATGTCATAATTATATAGCTCATTTCATTCTCCTTACTTAATGAGTTCCCAAAGCAAGGAATTTAGTCATGACATAATTCAGGTTTTGCCTTAATTGTCTGACTTAGGTTTGTGCAACCAAAAAATAAATGAGATAAAAGGAAAACCTTAGTACTTTATAAACAGTTCTGAATTTAGATACATCCTTTACAATTATTTTTAAAAGCATATTTAAAATTCTTTTTTTAAAAATATTTTTATGGTTTATTTAACTTTATTTTATGTGCATTGGTGTGAAGGTGTCAGATCCTTTGCAACTGGATCTTCAGACAGTTGTAAGCTGCCATGTGGGTGCTGGGAATTGAACCCGGGTCCTCTGGAAGAGCAATCCATGCTCTTAACCACTGAGCCATCTCTCCAGCCCCTTAAAATTCTTTGATGAAAATATCAGTGCCCATTTGAGGACACATACTTGTTAATATAATTTAGCCATCTATGTCAGTTAAAAACTGTTTAGTCCTGCATTTTATAAATGGTCTAACTTAAGAATATGGATTAAGATATATAGATATAGATATAGATATGGATATATATATACATATGATCAGTGTCAACTTGATGGGTCTAGAATCACCATGGCCACAAACCTCTGGCATGTCTGTGAGGGGGTGTGTAAATTGGGTTAATTGAGGTAAGAATCTGTCCTAAGCATGGGTGTCTCCATTCCATTAGCTGAATGAAGAAGAGAGAACCAGCTGAGCGCTAGCAATCCTCCCTTTCTACTGCCTGACTGGAGATGCAGGGGGGCCAGCTGTCTCATGCTCCTCCCTCCCCCTTTCTTCTTTGCCATGATGGACGGACTATAACCTCACAATGGGAACAAAATCAATAAGTGCTTCCTTCCTTCCTTCCTTCAGTTGCAGGTTTGCCCTTTCCTTTCCTTTTGACCCAGTCTCACTGTGTAGCCCTGGCTGGCCTGTGAGTATGCAGACCAGGTTGTGCTTGGATTTACAATCACCTGCTGCTGTTGCCTGAGTGCTGAGGTTAAAGGTGTGTGCCGCCATATCTAGCCCTCGAGCTGCTGTTCCAGGTGTTTTCTCATATCATTGATATCACATTTCAAGATTAGGAATAAAAGCCTCACAGACACTTACCTAAACTAGTATAATATCTAACTGCATCCTAAATATTTATCTTAATGCCCACAGATAAGTTTAGCTCTCACCACTCATGAAAGGAGTTTCCTCTGGCAGCTGATGGAGGCCATTACTGAGACCCACAACTGGCAAAGAATAAGGGCTCATGGGATACCCATTTGCGACATCAACATAACCCCTCTGCCTGAGGCTCAGGGGAAACTGGGGAGAGGAAGAAGAAGAAGAAAGATCACCAGAGCCAGAGGACCAAAGGTATCTACTCCCAGATAGTGTCTTCTATGTGGTAGGTAAGCTGCACCCATGGAATCGCAGCAATATGGTTGCCTAAACAAGACCAGCATAATGACCAGTTGGCATGCCAATGTGAGCAGGGAAAATGTCACAAGGCCCCACTCCTAGATGAAGAGATATAGGCAATCAATGGCTTCTGAGAGAGGGAGAACCAGTTTTCTTCAGGGCCTAGTCACCTAATAGGTTCTCCCAGCCCAATCGATCAGTCCTACGCACATGTAAATGTAAGCAACACTAAATAAACTCAGTAAGTTTTTCGATATGCATAAATATAAACCATATATGTATTTGTCTGTATAACTTTAGCTATATAAATATATGTGACAACAGTAATTAAAGAAGAGGTCATGAATGTGAGAGGGAGTTGGACTGGAAGAAGGGTGGGTCGAACTGCTATGAACACAGTAAATTCCTGAGAGGAATTCTCAAACAATGATAAATTTAAACAAGAGAATCAAAATTCCAGTTACCTTATGAAAACTTACAATTATAGTTGATAAAAAGAGTTCCTCAGAAATGTGGGGGAGTTTTAAACATCTAAGTTTAATCTTATTTATGGACTTTCTCTGTTTGTGAGCTGAAGATAACTTAGGAGATAAAAAGGAACCAACGACCAAATGACTTGGTGGCAAATAAAGTTTTGTTTGAATTGAACAATAAGAACGTCTCCTGTGCCGGGCGGTGGTGGCACACGCCTTTAATCCCAGCACTCGGGAGGCAGAGGCAGGATGATCTCTGGGAGTTCGAGGCCAGCCTTGTCTACAAGAGCTAGTTCCGGGACGGCACCAAAGCTACAGAGAAACCCTGTCTCGAAAAACCAAAAAAAAAAAAAAAAAGAACGTCTCCTGCCAAATGGAATCATCTCAAAAATGCAATTAGGAGTCAAGCATGGCAGTGCACACTATAATCCCAGCCCACAGGAGACTGAGGCAGGAGGATCGAGAGGGTAAGGTCAGTCTAGGCTACGGAGGAAAGAATCTCAAGAATAATACAATTAGGGTATATACCTCACACAGCATCCCTACCCTTTCTGACCTTCAGAAACACTGTGTCGACTTCTAGGACCTCTGCTAATGAATGTTATTGGAGTTGTGATTATTCAGGGGAGGTGAGATCCACCTCCCTGTGATTATTCAGGCTTCTCCTTTTCCCAGGAAGAAATTTTAAGAGAGGTATGCCAACCTTGCTCACCCTCACCTAGCTTGTTTATTAGCTAACAGGTTCATTTTGTGCCCCAGGAAGCACAATACTGAGGGAGGAAGGAGGAGAAGACTGGAAGTGGTTCCCAGCACCATCCAGTAGGAACTTAGGCAAACTGGTGCTAACAGGCTTCAAGTTCCTCGTTATGTGCTCAGTACAATTTTCAAAAACTTCATTAAAATTTCAGATTTTAAATATGTACATTTATGTTCCTTTCTGTTTCGATCATGTAACTTAAAGATAAGTTTAAAACAAGACATTCTAGATAAAACTGAAACGGAAAAAGATGAGATCCTAAGAAGGATCGTTCCCATTTATTGGAGCCAATTTATATGATTGCCTGGTGGTTCCTTGTCTGTATTCCAAGTACTATGGGACCCTTGTGGATAAGGCGCTCTTCCTCCCTCCCTCTCCCCTTTCTCTTTCCTTCTCTCTTCCCAGGGGAAGCTGTGTGACTCTAGATTTGGAAAGCAAACAGTAACTGCCAACATGAGGCAGAATACTTAAAAAGAGCATGGATTTCCATTTCAGAAGATCTGCCAGAGACAGATTTCTCAGGAAACAGAAAGAACACATTTGGACCAGTAAGATTAAAGGAGGCTTCAGGAGGATCAGACTTCTGTGGATAGACTTTCCCGGGCAGCGTAAAAGCCCATCACAAAATCTGCCTGGCCTGGCTTTCGTTGCTCATCTGTAGAATCTGGTCATTAAGCTACTCCAGCAGAAGACATAATATTCATAATTAGAATGAGTCTGCAATCCCTATGCCCGATGAAGTTTTTAAAACTATATTAAGTGACTAACAGGAAACGTGAAGATCAAAGAAAAGAACGAGTCATGCTTCTTGAGGTAAAAGGGTATCTGACAGAATCTGTTGTCTCTGAGGAAAGAAAAATAAAGAGTTCAAATTACAGGATGGTGTTTTAGTCTACTCTAAGAAAGAAATGGAAGGCATGAAAAAAAACTTTACAGACACATAAATGTCAAAATGTTAGCATTTTGCCTTTGTCAGAGAGTCCTGTTTTAAGTTGAACTTCACTGTACATTGATGAATATGCACTGAGTTCTGAAAATCTGTTCACAAAATATGACTGAATATTTTTATGCAATGGGTAGGTGTTAAGCAAATTGCCACAGTTCATTTACTATAAGACACTGGTTCACATTTTAATATCTCTGAAAGATGGATAAAGTCTAAAACGAACAGTATGTTCCGTTAACAGGTGGCTTTCTGCACTGCACTTTAAATGATGGGATAATCTCGGGACACAGGTGACAAGCTCCATCAGATGTTGGGAGACATAAGGAGCTGAAACACCTCCCAGCTAAGTTCAGTGTGGTCTCTCTACTCCACCCACTAAGCTTCAGAAAGCTGAACCCAGTCAGTCTTGGTCCCTTCAAGCTGGACTGGAGATTGTCCCTATACTGCAACCCATAGATGAGATTCTTTTTCCCAAAAAATGTTCAGATGCCCCGAATAGTCCAAATCCATCCAAGGTTTGGTTGGAAAGAACTGTCTTATACTCTAAAAAAAACTGGAACTTTTCAGACTCATATAAATAAGATTAATTTTTAAACACATAGGTGAGTTCTTCATTAAGTGTGTTCGAGATCTTAAGGGAACAAGGCAGATAACTAGCAGTATGGAGTGCAAGCAGTACAGTGTTTTATATTTTTAAATTTTATTTATTTTATTTGAAGTAGTGAGAAATGAATTTAGAATGTCTTTTACACTAGGCAAGTATTCTAATACTGTGTTATATTCCCTACCCCAATAATGTATTGTTTTTCAAAAGAAGAAAATATATATAATATATATGTATATTCATGCACGTGCATGAAATTATTTAGATGCATAGATAAAACTTAGAAAGTTTTGCATGAAAATTATTGAAATTTGTTTTCTATTATCTCTTTCTAAATTTAGCCATGATCAACCTGTACTGTATCATATAATTATAAAAGAATAATAGGGTTTTTCTTTTTACACAATTAAATAATGAGTATTATAAACTACAACTGACATCTTTCAGGATGCACCTTCAAGGATGAGGTTGCTTCACGTAATTCCTTCCTGAGAAGTTGCAGGAATGAAACACCTCCAATGAAGGCACAGATTCCAATCTACTCGTAGCCATACGTGAGACCACCGGGGCCCACACTGATGCAGAGTGACCGAGAAGGAGACCTCCACAGATTCTGTACTGACAGTGGATGTGTACACGTGCAGTTTGTCTTCTTCTGCCAGGACAAAAGGGAGCGATTGATTTGGAAGCATAATTTTTTTTTAAATCTGGATTTTGTTCAAAATGCTGGAGCTAAAGAGTCTTTTATTTAAATGTTGCTTTTAGACCTTAGAGCATGAGATCACATTAGCATAGGCCTCCCTCACTTGCTCCAAATTTAAAATACTAATAAGCACCGTGTGAACAAATTGACACAGTAACTAAACAGCACTTCTTTGTCTGGCCAGTACTGTAATTTTTGGACACTATGTTGCCCTGACCACATATTGGGTATAAAATTATATTGCTGATTTGCATGTTGTTCAAACATAAAAGTAGATTCTTTGGGTTCTTCATTTCCCTCAAATCATATTGTTAGCATTTGAAATACTCCTCTGTGTTTTCTCATCTTAGGTGTATATCACTAGCTTCACAGAGAAGAACAGACATCTATAGCATCTGAATTGGCATTTAAAGAGATATGCTCACTCTTACTCTGGGTCAATAATATTACATTATTGTTAGAATGAGATAGCAGGCTAAGCCTTGGAAATTTAATATACTCTTTCTGTCATCAAACAACAGCTGAATTATTCTATTGATAAACACCAAGGCTCATATTAGACTGTGCCTATGTAGGCTGCTCTATTTTTCCCAATGAAGAGCCCAGAAGAACATGCCAACTCCAGCAATATTCATGCAGTCTGTTGCGCTTCACAAATTGTTCAGGAAACATCCTAGTGGGAAAATGAAAAAGACTCAAGGGAGAATTTATTGGCTATTTGTGAAACTGATAACAAAACCTCTCTAAGCCTCCCTGGTAAGTAAAGATAATTCCTCCCCTCCATCATGGCTTCAACTGTTACATAGGATGATGCGGTTAGAGAACGCTCATGCCGGTGTTATCATTATTGTTCAAACATGAACACTGAGCATGTTAAGCCAGGCCTCATTAAATTCAGTGCTTTCGATGTGGAGGAGAGGTTTGCAAAGGAAACAGACTGAATACCGTTAACACTGGTGTTCTAAAAACACTCTGTGTTTCCTTGCCCTGTGGTGGTACCATTCCTGTTCTTTCAAGGTAAAGGACTTGTTCTGCCTCACAGAACATGAACTCCTCTTTAGCAAAGGTGTCAGACACTGTTGATCTGGTCTTAGTAAACAGGATTATTAACAGATAAGAGGTTGGCAATCTTCTGAGGGAGTTGAGGGAGGTGTTTTCAACCAGACATTTATATGGGCAGCAAAATATGATTTAGACCACTAATGAAAGTTAACAATAAGCCACCAAAACAAAGGCTTGCCTGTATCCAAACACACACCGAATTCCCATGAGCACAACAGAGAAGGGCGCAGAAGGCAACTGTCCTGAGCTATGACACTTTATGCAGGCTGAAAAGCAGAGATTCTACTGCCATCATTTTACTTTGTAAGAACAGAGACAGCAAAGGGATCGTCCTGAGTAGTTTGAGTGAAAACGAAATGAGACGAGATATTGAGAAACTGCTGGATAGTCCCTGAAAAGCAGCGAACATGAGTTATAAGCCCGAAGGGTCTGCCTTCCAGAGGAAGATGGAAGAGGAAAGTCTCTCAGCATGGCCACCAGGGGCTAAGCATCAGGGACTGGCTCACTGACGGCAGCCAGGATGACTTGAAGGGTGTAAACAGCATGGATGGAGGGAAGCTATTTAGTGTCGTCCAAGGGGACAGGAAGAGTGGTGGAGATGAAAGTCAAAATACAGATGATTAAGGTGGCAGAGCAGGTCAACATGCCGTACTGGAGAGGTCTACTAGCGGCTGTGTGGCACTGTCCTCTGGGGAGAGCCAGAAACCCTTTCTCTTGCACTGTTTGCAATTGGAAAAGGCACTAAAATGTAGCCAGGCATACCAGGGAAGGCTAAACCACCACGAGCCCTCAGACAGTCACTGAGCTGGCTTAAGAGGTCTTTCCTAGCTCAAATGACCGTGATGTAGCTGGGATACACAGGGACCTGAGCTGCTGGAATCATTTTCCCATCATCCCAGCTCTTTATTGTTATTATTAAAGAGGTGAAGAAATCATCACAGGTAATGGAAACAGAGCCTGTGCTACAAATAGAAGCCTACGGGGCCCTGATGCTTCTGTGCACAGATGGAACAGACCAAGATGAGCTTCCCATTGCGAGGTCAGCGTAAGAAAACTTGTCTACCAACTGAGACCTGAGGCAACATGTTCACACTGATCCAGCCCCAAGACAAAGGGCAAGGGATTTTTTTTTTTATCACATTTGGATGGTAGCTACAAAAATAAAATTTCTCCAAGACTCTCTAATCTTGAAAAAAAAGACTTACAGTCTATCTTTTAAAAATTACTTGGCCATAAAAAAAATGAAAAAACAATTACTGCCTAGAAATTAAGGAACTCACATGTTGAATGTGTGCATATTACTGTTCTGTTTACAACTGCAGCTGTAACTAGCAACTGACACGTCCTAGAGCCTTTGGTGGCCCAGGAGGGCATACTCGGGCACAGGCTTGTGTGCACCTGGGATGGTGGCTGCAACAGAAAGGAATGGGTATGGCATGGTCAGATTAAAACTGGACTGGGAAACCCTCTGGCAATCACACAACTGTGACCATCACAGCCTCTCTCACCCACAGAACGATGGAAGCAGGGGTGGGGAACAAAAATAGCAAGAGAGGACAGGGAGGGAGGTGGCAGTTGAGAAGCAAAGCAAAAGGAGCCAGAGCTGGGGAAGCCCGCAGATGTCAGCTCTTCACAGGTGTGGGGTATCTCACTTCCTGATAAAATCGTGCTCCTGCGGTAGGGACTAAGCTAAACTTGGTGTTTTAGAAGACTGAAGCTTCTACAAACAAATTCAGGGGTTGACCTAGAGAGGACAGATGTAGGTCAACCCTCAGCCTGCTGCTCTCCACAGCTGGGACCCATGAGAGACACAGCTGCCTGGCACCGTGAGTCAAGCTGCTGATGAAATCAATAGAAGCGATTTCCTGCCTCTTTGTTGTCTTCAGTAGTCTGGTCAAGACCAGTTTAGGTAGGGGCTGAGCTGCTGGCTTGCTGGAGTTCCTGAAACTCTGCTGAGCGGAGTGGATTCCGCCGCCGGCTTGCCTATTACTATCTCATCGAGCTGAAAGACCTGGCTCTCTCCTTAAAAGGAGGCTTAGGATGCAATACTCCCCCATTGCCCCACCACATGCTACTGCAAATCCCTAGAACCAGGGAGACTTCACCTATTGCTTTGCTTCAAAATATGGTTGAAAGAAAGAAGAATCTACACAGAGACCTATTTCCAGAAAGGTCACAGTAGGAATTATTAGGCGACTGATTTGAGATAACTCAGAAAGGCCATGGTTAAGACAGAAAGACAACTGGGGAAGTGGGCTGGGAATGAGGAAATTTTGAGACAAAATCCAAAGACAGAACATTCCTGGACCAAACTAGGTTAACTAGTTGCTGGAGATCCCAGCTCCAAAGTGTGCATTCCTACAGCATAGCTGGTTACTAGTCTAGCGCTCCCAGCAGGAGATTTGACCCCCGTTGGTACTAAATTCGTTAGCTGTGGCTGAGAAGGAATACTTTCCTGTCGCTGCCAAGAAGGAAACCCACTTCTCTGAGGGGCGTGGTAAGGAAGCATTCTGGCTCTAGTGGCTGCTGGCTGCCTCTTGGCATCCTGAGAACAGTCCTTCTGGGTTTCTAATTACATAAGGTAACAGGGCAAGGGGAGTGGCTCAGTGTGTAAAGTGCTTGTCACACAAGCATGAGGACCTGTGTCCAAGTATCCAGTATTCAGGTAGAGACTCCACGGCAACACATATCTGCAACCCAGAGCTAGGAGTGTGGCAGGCAAGCAGTCAGAACCTGGGGTCCTGCTGGTCAGTGATCTTCATCATTTAGTGAGTTCTAGGTTTGGTAAAGGAATATCCTGGCTGGTTTTGTGTGTCGACTTGACACAAGTTAGAGTCACCAGAGGAAGGAGCCTCAGCTGAGGAAATTAAGATGTTTTCTCAATTAGTGATCAGTGGGGAAGGCCCAGCACATGGTGAGTGATGCCATCCCTGGGTTACTGGTCCTGGGTTCTATAAGAAAACAGACTGAACCAGCCAGGGGAATCAACCAGTAAGCAGCTCACCTCCATGGTCTCTGCATCAGGTACTGCCTCCAGGTTCCAGCCCTGTCTGAGTTCCTGTCCTAACTTCCTTCAGTGATAAACAGCAATGCTGAAATGTAAGCTATATAAACCATGTCCTCCCCAAACTGTTTTTTTGTCAATGGTGTTTCATCGCAGCAATAGAAACCCTAAGTCAAAGACCCAGGCGAAAGAAAGAAAGAAAGAAAGAAAGAAAGAAAGAAAGAAAGAAAGAATGAAGGAAGGAAGGAAGGAAGGAAGGAAGGAAGGAAGGAAGGAAGGAAGGAAGCAATAGAGGAAAATATTGCTCAATACTTAACCCTCTACATGTTCTCCATCCCATATTAATCAATTTCTGTTGTTTGATGTTTTACTCTTTAGACTTTTTGAGGGGCCCACCACCCAGCTTCCAAATAAATCACACACAGAGGCTTATCTTATTCTTAGTTATGAATGTCTGGCCTTAGCTTGGCTAATTTCTTGCCAGCTTTTCTGAAATTATCCTGACTACCTTTTGCCTCTGGGCTTTTATCTTTCTCTATTCTGTATACCTTCCTTCCTTATCCGTGGCTTGCTGTGTAGTTGGGTGGCCGACCCCTGATGTCCTCCTCTCCTTGTTCTCTTCTCTATTCTTCCTCCTTTCCCTTCTTGTTCTCTCTGCCTGCCACCCCTGCCTGTCCTTTCTCCTGCCTCGCTATTGGCCGTTCAGCTCTTTATTAGACCATCAGGTGTTTTAGAAAAGCAACGAATCACAGTTCCATAGAGTTAAACAAATGCACCCTAAACAAAAGCAACACACCTTAAAACAATATTCCCCAACAAATTTCCTCAGTAACTAGGTCAGCCTGACTGGTGGCTCTAAATTTTCTAAGAAGCTGTCACATACTTTGGTTCTGGGAATTCTTGTTTTGTTTTTATCGACAATGGTTCTCAACAATTGTCAATGTTTCTGTTTTTCTATTGTCGATGTGGACATTTTGTTCTTGTTTTTTATTTTCTTCTTGTTTTGTGACAGGGTCTCTTTCTAAAGCCTGGTAGCCCAAAACTGAACCTCACTATACAACAAAGACTGGCCTGAAATTCAGGTAGTAATCCTCCTGCTGCAGACTTCCAAGTGCTGCTAGGGTTATAGATACAGGTAAGAAGCAACCTCACCCAGCCTAAGAACTCGGACAATGTTTGTCGTTTTGTCTCTAAAAGAGTTGTTTGCAGTTTTTCTTTATTCTTATCAGTATAGAGAAAATAATTCCTATTCTAATGGTTCTAATAAACTCTATCAGTGTTTTTTTCCTTTCTGATGTGCATCATTGCTTTTACTGTTATTCATTCCCTAAAGACTCTCTCTTCCTCTCTGCATATGTGTTTCTCTCTGTGTGTGTTTTGTTTCTCTTTCTAACTTTCTCTCTATGTGTGTTTCTCTCGCACTAAGATACTAAGCAAGCATCAAAGAGCTGTCCCTACCCTCATAAGCTGACACCCTACAGAGAAGTGACTGTGAATCCGTCACCAGCTATAGAGCCCCAGAAATGGATCTGAGCGGCTGATTCATGGCTCATATGTAGGCAGGTACATAGTATGTAAGACTTTTAACAGAATGGTCAGACTCAACTAGGAAATGCGGAGGAAGCTGCCTGAGAAAGCAGTGTTCAGACTCTGAATAATAAAAAAGGATTTGGGTTGTTCAGAAAGACGACTGCAGACTGAGGGACTCCTAAGCGCAAAGATCCCTCTCAGAGGCAAACACAGGAAGCTTGAAGATTCCTAACATCTACAGGAAACCTTTCAACATGGTACAGTGACAGCCACACCACCTTCACCTTCAACAGCCAATCCAATCCAAGTGTTGCAGATTTTCTTTTTCTCTTTAGTGGCTTTCCTCCACTTCCTCCCATGTTTTACCTCTGCTCTCTAGGTCATTTTTAAATATTATCTCCTCTCGCCTGCATAGCCTCTATTATGACTTATGTATGCCTACTTTTGTCTACGCTGGTTCATTCTTATATAATTCTGAGAATGCAAACACAACAGATAGCATCCAGTGACCTAGAATGAGGGGTATTCTAGGTGATATTGCAGTGCACACGAGATACTCTTGATACAAGAGTAGATTCTATCTACTCTTGACACATACACATAATAAATATGTGACCAGGTTGATTTGCTTAACTGTAGTAATCTCATCACTACTATACATAGCAAAACATACTTTACACCTTAAATATATATACATATATATTTTAACTCGCAAAGATAATTTGTTGTAGAATATTAGTTGAAGTTGTGTTGCATTCATTTATGCTGTGGAATATTTGTTTAATGATGCAAAGATTACTGCATTCTTTTATGTTGCATTTGTTTAACTCTGTGAAGCTATGCTACTGTGCTTGTCTAAAACACCCAATTGATCTAATTAAGAGCTGAATGCCCAATAGGTAAGCAGTCAAAAAGATAAGCAGAGCTTCCATGCAGAGAAAATAAACAGGAGGAGAAATATGGGAAAGAGATTGGGGAGTGAGAAAAGAAAAGGAGGGAGGATACCAGGGGCTAGTTGCACCGCTACACAGCAAGCCATGAAACAAGAAGCAAAGAAAGGTATATAGAATAGAGAAAGGTAAAGGGCAGAAGCCAAAGATAGATGGGATAATTTAAGTTAAGAAAAGCCAGCTAGAAATAAGTCAAGCTAAGGCCAGGCATTCATAAGAAAGAATAAGCCTTCATGTATTTATTTGGGAGCTGGGAGGTGGGCCCCTGAAGAGTACAAAGAGAAAAAGAACAACAAAAACAATAATTTGTGTAGCTAAGAAAAGAAAGAAATTGCTAAAAAAAAAATATGGGTTTTGTTTATTTGTTTGTTTTGTTTTTTGAGACAGGGTTTCTCTATGCTTTGGAGCCCGTCCTCGAACTAGCTCTTATAGTCCAGACTGGCCTCAAACTACAGAGATCTACCTGCCTCTGCCTCCCAAGTGCTGGGATTAAAGGCGTGAACCACTACAGCCCGGCACTAAAAAGTATGTTTTGAGATTTTGTTAGTGTTTTAGGCTCTAAGAGGAAAGCCTATAGAGTAAGAATTCTGAGTTTAATTTTGAGCCTGTTGAGTTGGATATGCCCGACAGAAGGAAAAGAGGAGGAGGGAAAGGTTAGGCTGATGTCTTCTGCCAGCTGACGTAGAGCCATTTTTCTCTCTGCTGCTATGTCCAGAGAGACAGCCCTGCGTGCAGAGAACAAATCAGCGTCCCACTCCTCACCAGCAATAAGTTCCCTTGTCTTTCGACTTCTATTTAGTTTCAGCAGTAGGAGGAGAAGAGAGAAGAATGGAGGAAAGAGCGAAGCGGGAGTGTTGACCCCGTGTCAGTACCAGACTGCATCCTTTCCTCCCATCCTCTCTGGTCCATTCTCCCTACATCCTCTTCCTCACACTCTTCCATCCCACACGTCCTTTCCAAATCTCCTTCTCCTCATTGCCACAGTCCTTTCCCCTTCAACAACTTCTTCCTCCAAGCCCCTTCAGGATCAAGGCGGTGATAGCTCCCTGAAATACTGTATACTGCCATCATTTGATGCTCTGTAAATGATCTCAACTAAAATGTATTAATTACTATTTTGAATATGCCACTGTTTTCCTCCATGGAGCCTGGCTAACATTGATATTTTAGAAATTGCTAAAGTGTGGTTAGATCAGTGAGCCACCTGAATGGAGGTAGAAATTTGAGCTCTGCCTAGGTATGAGAGTACTTCAGGAGAAAATCTAGAGAAGGACTGAGCCCTAAGAGATTCAAACGTGTGGGTCTTCAGAAGAGGATGGTCCAGTAAAGGCACCAGGAAAAGAGTAGCCCAAGTGCTGGGGGCAGTCAGTCTATTATGAAAGCAGAAGGAAGAAAAGGGTTAGTGGTCAAAAGCTGTTAGTAAGTCACACCATTCTGAATCTAGAACATAGTTTTTGCATTCCTTCCTATCTATAATGTGTTCTTCTTTTTATAATCATTTATTTAGAATTTATTTTGGAATACAACTTAAGGTAAGAAGATATCTACCTTCAAAAAATTATTGTTACAATGTTGTTTAGCAAATGATTCATCACATTTTTTCATTGCATTCACTTCACCACACACTTTTAAAGTACAATGATCCTACCGGTTATGACACCTATGAACCACGATAGCATGACACAATAACCATAGGGTGTAGTAGTGGCACAGACATCTTGGCAGCAACCAACACCTCACTAATTGTACTTAAGACCCCTCCACAAGAGGAAAATCATGCCTTTGTACTAGAATCATGGCCAACTACCCAGGAGTACCCAAGTCACGGATCTTCGAGAAGGACCAACAACCACCACTTTATTAAACTAGCATAATTTCTTTATGACAATCTAAACATTTGTCTTTATACCCATAGATGAGTGTAGTTCTCACCCTTCATCAAAGAAACATCTCTTTGCAACAAAGAGAGACTATCACAGAAATTTACAACCAATCAAAATGCAGAGTTGTGGAACCCAGTCCCAATGGATACAGCTACAAAACAGTTCTCATACCTAAAGCTCAGGCAACTTTATGGAAAAGGGGGCAAAAAGATTTTCAAAGAAGTATAAATGTAAATTCCAAGAGGACCAGGATGCTTGCTGTGAGACTGTGTCTCCTAGCAACGTCAGAAGCTACACTTTAAAAGTCTCACCAACACGGCTTCCAAAACATGAGCTGAACAAAGACAATAACAACAGGTATGTCAAAGTGTAGGTGGGAAAGCCCAGCAAGCCTCAGCCCTACACAACTAAGGAACGCTGAGAGTGGGAGAAATAGTCTTCCCCAGGGAAGAGCAAAATTGGTTACTCAGTATCAAATGGTCAGCCCTGAACACACACACACACACACACACACACACACACACAAATAACACTAAACAGACTGGGCAGGTTGTATTAGAGCTACTCTTACCTTGCAATTCCTTAATTTTCAGAATTACATTATTAGTAGTGTCATTTATTTTTTCCGGATGAACTTTAGAAACATTTTATCAAGGTTAAAGCATCAGTTAGGGTTTTGTTTATGATTATGAAATTGAGAGAAATTTAACTTTATTATACTTAGCCTTTTTAGCCAGAAACTTAATGCACCTGCCCACCAACACACACACACGAACATGCACATACACACACACACACACACACTTCACTCACTGTTAAGTCTTATTTTTATCAGCTCAAAGAATACAGTAGTTTTCTTCACGTACAAGGCATGTTTTGTGAAGGTCATCTCCACATATTTTATAGTTATAGTTATTCTAATTTTTCTCATTCTTTGTTATTTTTTCTCTATTTTTTTATATGAGAGGGGCATATGTCTATGGTAGTAGAAAAATAGGAAAAATCAAGAAGAAAATCATGTATATATAATCCTAGCTAACCACACCCTGAATTCAATATTATTAACTTTCTGGTGTGTCTACTGAACAATTACAGTCTTATCTATGGGAGCCTATCTTCCTGAGCAGAGGGGTGTCAGATGGGATAATGCCTTGCTCTGCACCCAGTTCCTTTCATCTCCCGTACGAGACCTGTCTTCTGATATCAGTACATGCTGTGTATCATGTTTCATTGCTGAATGGATTCTTTTATAGAGTCTTGGGATCTTCGCCATTTCTGACGTTTAACATGAAAAAATGCTATGGTATTATTGTTATTAAATATTGATTTCAGGGGCTGGAGTGTAGCCCTGTGGTAAAGCACATGCTTATACATAGAAATACAATAGAAATATTGACTTTTTAAATTACAACTTTCTAGGAATCTTAATTCTGTTTGGTGTACATTTGCCTACACTGTCTTTGTAAACTATCTCATCATCCACAAATCTTTATAAACGATGTATCCATTTCCTACTGTCTGGGTTTCTCATATCTGACTGAAATTTGTGAGTGACGTTCAGTGCTTCTGCTATTTAACTGTGGGTTCGTATGCCTATGGGAACTCTTTGAAGCCAGTGCTAGAGGGTTCATTTAAAGAGGATTTGCATTTTTTCCTGCCAGATGCCCATGGGTACTAGTGAGGAAAGGCTGCTGTAAACTGAATTCTCAGCTCAATTTTTTTTTTCTCAGACTACCCAGGAAGTGAGATTCAGGGAGCAAAATACTTAAGAGCTGGCTTGAGCTTAGAGACTTCTAGGGAAGTTTTTCTCCTGTTTTTCCCAGTGCCAAATTTTGAGTTTTCCTTGTTGTGTACTGTGGGGGACAATTTTATGTTTAGTACATTTTTTTGAGCTTCATACAGACCGTTCTCTCTCTCTCTCTCTCTCTCTCTCTCTCTCTCTCTCTCTCTCTCTCTCTCTNCTCTCTCTCTCTCTCTCTCTCTCTCTCTCTCTCTCTCTCTCTCTCTCTCTCTCTCTCTCTCTGTGTGAACCTAATGAACAAATGAGCACCCGTGTGCACATGCATGTAAAGGGCAGAGGACAGTCTCAAGTCTTACTCCTCAGGCACCATCCAACTTTTCAGGCAGGGTCTTTTACTACCCTGGAGTTAACTTAGTAGACTAGACTAGCTAGCCAGGGAGCCCCAGCGATCTTTGTCTTGACCCCACCCCCCCACCCTCACCCCGCGTTTAGATTACAAACTGAGTCACCACACCCAGATTTTTTTTTTAAACACGAGTTCTGGAGAGTGAACTCAGGTCCTTTATTACCTGAGCTAACCCCTGCCCTAGGATGCTGTTTCAGACTCCCTTCTTTGGCCTGCTTCTGAACTGTATGTAATTGAGGACTCTCTCAAGGCTATGGAAACTGGAACTGAAGAAGACCTAAGTCTGTTGAAAGTCCTCAGTGACTTGGTCATCTCCTGGAACCCTGGATTCATTTTGTGCTGCCTTTGTTCTAGTTCATGGATGCATTTAAAAGTGTGTTTTCATGGGACTGGCGATAATGTTCAGAGGTAAAGTTTTTGCACTATGAATGTATGAATTATCCATAATTTAAAATTGTTTTCAGTGGGAAGATTGGTGAAAGAATCAGGCTTTTCATCCATCCCACTTCAGCTATATAGTCCCCCACCTCGGCCGAAAGGGTTTCATTTCCAGCCCCTCTTTTACCTCCTGATCTCAATTCCAAATGTTTACTCCATGGCCATTTCCCTCTGTCCTGAGTGCCTCTAATTGGACAGTTCCTGTTTAGCAATTTGTCACTCCTGTTGAGACTCCCGATCCAATTACTCTGAATGCTTACAGTCCGCCTTTTCAAATCTAGACAGGGTCACAAGGTGGCCAAGTACAAAGTAAATTGTGTCTCCCAGAGCTGTCCCATGCGCTAGGGCTTAGTCTGTAATCCATACCTTCTTCTCTGCCCTTGTGCCTTTCTAGCCAAGCTGACGATAACACCTGAATCTCCCTCCCCAATCTGTACACAGTCGCCTATCCTGCCTGGTTTCCACCCAAATTCTCATGACTTTCTTAGAGAACAGTCCACTGTTTCTCTCTCCAATCACTTCAGTGCCTTTCAAAGCGAGGTTCACCCCCTTCCCATCACCAGCCTTCCCGACCCTCTTCTCTCCTGATTGAACCACTCCCTTCCGATTCCATTAAGAAAACGACAGCTAACCGTCAAGACCTTGGTGCGCTATCACCACACCTCTGGGCCCAGATGTGTAATCTAATCTCAGATCGCTCTTTTATGACTTGTGAACTTGGTGTGGCTCCCAGACCCTTCCTACCCTCCTGGTTATAAATTATGCTCCACCCGATATCGTGTTCCTGTTTCTGCTCTGAATGTGTGCACTTGCTGTCAGATTCCTCAAGATGCGGCAGATGATTCGGCTTCTAGAAGAGGAAGTAGTAATGTTTCCCCCTTGCTGGTTCACTGGGAGAAATGGGGAAAACCTGGAAATTACATGTAAGAAAATAGAGAGGTGGAGAGATCGACCCATCAGGAGTACTGAGAAAACCCAGCAGCTCATCCCTATGGTTCTTTGTTCTTTTTCTTGTATTCCTAGAAGTTGATTAGAACATGCTAGCAAATTGCGAACTTAAAAGGCAAAGGCAAACGGTCATAACAAAACCTGTTTTGTCTTGCCAAAGAACAAGAAAACATCAGTCTAGCCAAAAAGAAAACTCCTAGACAATCTAGATTCTACTTCAGCCAAAGCCACAGGAATTTTTTTTTTAAAAAAAGTGTTCCCTGTTCCATTCACACCAGCAAATCATGATGGGGAGGCTTAGGCTTGAACCTTCCACTAGGCTGTGTAACACATGCAAATACGCAAGCTAAGAAGAGAACACTGTGTAGATTTCCTATCAGACACTAAAGACCCATTCTGCCCGCAGTGCGAATGGAGACCATCTGGGGAGTCTGACCTTCACACAGAACCTGCTAGTAACAAAATTTCTCCTCCCTTCTTGTTGGGGTACCATCAAAGGCAGCAGTATGGTGGGGGAGTCATGAGGCCATCTCTGCCACTCACTAGACCTCAGTAGAGGCCATGTTGGAGAAGGATAAGGTTCTCCATTCCTCTGACTCTACACCGCCGAAACAAGTTGCTAGCAAAGAGGGGTGACTGTGTCTGCGTCTCTGTTCCCATAACGACGCTAGAGCACTGCTTGGACTCTATGCTTGTCCTCACTGCACTCATTTAGCCCTTCTCTGCTTCAGGTTTTTTTCTTTGATTAAATGAGAATGAGCTGAGCAGTGCCCACCTATGGATTGCTGGACACTAAACGTGTTGCTACATATAAAGCCTTAGGCCAGTGTCAGACTCTCAGGAATCAGCCTCTACTGCTGCTGTCTTAGCTCACTTCTTGATATGCTGTGCACCTTCCAGGTTACTTTAGGCATATGCCGTGACTTCTGATATGTAGTATTCTCATTATTCTTATTTTCTATAAATTTATAATTATAATCGTAGTTCCCTCTCTATACCCAAACGTATGTAGATGAGTATTTTTTAAGCTTCTGAAAGTCAGTCACCATATAGTAAGGAGACTCTAAGCAGAAAGGCGTATGGTGCGTGTTTGGGCCCACAGACCCAGCTGAGCCATAGGTCATGTTAGTCGGGAGACATTTAAGTGGCCCTTCTGCTGATCCCAGAGTGAAGATCAGAAACAAGCCATTGCCTAAGTGCCCGGCGCTAGAGTAAGGCACAAACTCAGTGGACATATATACCTTTGAGTAGTGGACAATTTATTACGCAGCTATAGTAATCAGATCCTTATAAATGAAGTATCCCCCAATTTAACAGAAAATCCCTGTAAAATGAGGGTGCTATAATGAGGGAGACACTGAGCATAGATCGTAGGTGTCATTAACGCATGACTCCCGTGGGGCTGGACACATCACGTATAATGAGGGAGACACTGACCATAGATCGTAGACGTCATTAACGCATGACTCCCGTGGGGCTGGACACATCATGTAGTCTGAGTTTTTTTTTCTTTTCTTTTTCCAAGACAGGGTTTCTCTGTGTAACAGTCCTAGCTGTCCTGGAACTCACTTCGTAGAGCAGGCTAATCTGCCTGCCTCTGCCTCCCAAGTGCTGGGATTAAAGGTCTGCGCCACTACCGCCCGGCCTCTGGGTCTTCTCTGTTTCTCAACTATGATGTGTGGACCTTTAGATTCCTTCAGTTTCTACCATTACTATCTCAATATGGAATGCATAAGTCTTCACACCAGAAATGCTTTCCTTCAAATGTATATTTTACTAATGATATTTATAGCTAACTCTCGGAGGTTAATCATATTATTTGCTATCCAAACTCTGTGACTAAGACTCCAACATGTTGATAGCCCAGCATAAGGTCATTTTAATGAGCCCAGTTATAGTATTCACACACTAGAAAGCCAGCAGGGCTCCACAGCGTCGGCTCACGCTAATGTAATGACTATCATTTAGATTCCTGACTCTTTTGTCAGGCAGAGCCTCTCATAGTCCAAACTGGTTGAATTTTCTGTGAAAGAGAAGATGACCTTGAACTTCTCATTGTCCTGCCCTTTCCTCCTGAGTTCAAAGATCATAGCTATACGTC
Source organism: Alexandromys fortis (assembly GCF_014885135.2). Lineage (NCBI taxonomy): Eukaryota > Metazoa > Chordata > Mammalia > Rodentia > Cricetidae > Alexandromys > Alexandromys fortis. Next base: position 2,242,694 of record NW_026068014.1, on the reverse strand, counting down.
GCCATTCCTGATTTACACACTGCTGAGAATAGAACCCACAACCTTGTCGTACAGAGCAAACACTCTACAACCAGACTACATCCCCAGCCACAATTCCTGACTTTTCTATCTCCCAAGAATCTCTGCCTGTTTGGGGCATCCTTCTTTAGTTACCAGGTGACGTGTTGTCAAATATATGCTCTCTGAAATATTATTGTCTTTGTCTACAAATTCAGCAGCTTGAGAATTCTATGTGGACTTAGTAAACCCAAATCAGCTGTACAAGAAGCCAGGATCGTTTTCCAGAGTTACACCTCCCTAAAAATCACGGGATTAGTAGGGATGATCTATTATTCCATGCACTATGTTCCAAAGAAGCTAAAGGACAGGTTTATGCCTGGTTTCCCACATCCAGTCCTCCCTAGAGTGGGATGGCTTGGGACAACTGCCCTAAGTCAATATTCGGGGGACGCAGTTTTTTCAGTGACAGGGCACAGCTGGGGCCTGTAAGCGGTTTGCACCACCCTAGATGACAAACACTTCTAACCGGACCCCGGTTCCTGAACTTCCCAGAATGACTGTTTGTCCCCCTTCTATTATTACACTGCAGAATACAGAACACAGAATAAAGTCACCGACAATCTCCACATTGCTAGTTCCCTGAGATAGTTCAGGTCGCTCTTTCTCAATCTCTCCATAACTTTCCACTCCCTCATCCTTCTGGAAACCTGTCCACTCTTGGCTCCTGTGAGTTCCCATGACTGCTTTCCTGCTGCAGCCACAGCTCCTCCCCAGCTGTCACGTGTCGTGTCTCCTCTTCACAAACCCTGCATGTTGGCACGGCTCAGGGCTCCGCCTGGGGTCTGCTGCTGCTTTCCCCACGGTTTCCCTAGGCGACCTCATCTGTTCTGTCACTTTAAATGGCATCTTTATGTTCCCAAGTTTATTTCTTCAGCTTAGCTCTTTCCTCCTGTATCAAATACCAAGCCTCTGGATGACTTAAACACAGAGTGGTAAGGAAATATTATTGAATACATAAATTAGTTTACCTTCTTGCCTCAACAGAAACCAGAACCTTGTCACTACCTTCCCTTCGGCTTCCGCTCCCATTACTAAGATGCAGGCTTTCTCTTTCCTATTTATCTCGTTGTTTCCCAGGCTAGCTGCATTTTTAAGGAAAATACTGAAAGACTTCTAACACTGGTTACAAAGAGCAGCTGGCCCCAGTCCCTGTCCATGCTTGCTCCACCTCTGGATACAGCTGGCCCTGCAGAGACCCACAGACTCTGCTCTGGTACCCAGGCCAGCAGCCATTCAAATGGGTCAGTGCTGGAGCCAAAAGGGTTGTTAAATACTTGACCATACTTCCCCCTCACTTAAAGCTGCTGTTGCCAAGAGATTCCAGCACTCAGGCGTCAACTCTCACCCAGTCGAGTGGAAAAGCCATCTAACTGGTCTCCCTATCTGGTGTCTTGTTCATCTGCAGGGTTTGCTAGAAAGGCTTGTCTGAAACAGCAAACTGACTCTGTCTCTCCATTGCCTGAAGCCTTTGAACTGGATAAGGCCCAAGATAAAAACCCCAGCGTCCTGAGAAGTCTGAGACCTTCAGGATCTGATTTTTCCACCCCTCCAGTCTCATCATGAAGACAGGCACTACCCTGACCACTTTCAAGCAGGTCCTCCCTGTAACTGTTGCCCCGCTATCACATAGATTAATTTCGTGACTCACTGAGTTTAAGCAGAACTGCTAACATAGTCATGGTGTGGAGTAGCCACTGGAGCGTGGGCAACTCACCGAGGCAAGGACGCCCAGTTCACAAGCAGCCGCCAATTGCCAATAATCCCTAGGGAGGGTCAGGCTCCAAGAGCCCCTCCCGGATCCCTGACGGAATGTTGTGTTCAGTCTTGGGCTGGCCCTGTGCAGGCAACCAGAAAAGCGGTTCAGTCCTCTCCCATTGTCTGGCTCTTACATTTCCTCTGCCCCCTCTTCTAGGATGTTCCCTGTTCCTTGGAAGGGATGATATGGATAGCCACTCAGAATCCCTAGATCCGTTTTGGTTTCATCTGTTGCTATAGTTTTTCTAGTAACTGATGTTCATGGAACCAATATTTACTTAATAATCTAAGTATAAATTATTCTCAGTTTTTAAGCATTTATGTTAGCTACTAATCTTTGCCTGAACTACTGGGCTTCATGGCCTTTCCTCTAGTAAACTTACGCCACATTTCAGGCATCCATGCTGTTATGACACCAGGAAGCCTTGCCTGCTAGTACCTCCTTGGTAGAACTCTTTAAACTGTAATCTAAACATCAGATTCATTTATTTTTCTTACTACATTTGTCTTTTTTTTTTTTTTTTTTTTTTTTTAACCAGCTCTATCTGAAGCGCTGGGCTCTGAACTCAGTAACTACATTTTAATGGAACCATTCAGAGAAAACCAGTGAACACATCAGTTTTGGTAGTAAAGATTTCTAAGCGGCTGTGAAACAGAGGAGGGAGTCGTTGATTGGTTGCTATGCATTGGTGGCTTCTCTCTGACAATGCAATTCCCCTTCCCTATATAGTTCAGTTCTGGCTCCACCTGCAAATTCACTGCTTTTCTGCAAGGGCAGAAATTCACTCATAAACTGCTCTATTTATTTACAGCCTGAGTGAGCCTTGCAAAGTACAGATTCATGGAAAAATCTATTCCTAACAATGTTTGGGGGCCAGCACAATGGCTCAGTGGGTAAAGGCACTCCCTGGCCAAGTCTGAAGGCCTCAGGTCAATACCCCAGACCCACTTGGTAGAAGGAGAGAAGCCACTCACAGAAAACTCGCACACATGCACGCGCGCGCGCACACACACACACACACACACACACACACACACACACACGAACGCAATTCTTGAAAGAACCAAAAGGGAACTTTGCTATCCCGAGGAGGCAGAGCAGCAAAGAGTGGCTACTGCTTTCTGTATGCCTTCAGCATAAGTCGGTGCGGTTTAGTAAAAGCCAGAACCTCTTTCCTCTTCTTGTTAATGGCAGTTTTACGGTCTCATTCTGCCAGGCATATAACTATGTTATAATATAAACAAGCCCACGGTGTAATGAATCATTTTAGTCTTATTGTTTGTATGGTTTTACTACAAGTCTTAGGGGAAAAGTTGAGTTCTGCATTTGAAAATTATGCTAACGCGATTACTCATTATGGTCCTGCTTACTCTCTATGATGGATGCAAGATGTTTACATCCCCAATAATACTCGTGATGGTCCTGATTAGTGCATGAGACCCAATCAAGACATTGTTGATGAAATTCGAATAACATATTTAAAAAGCTATATGAAACAGAATACTTGATGGCTTAGATAAGATTTTATAAACTAATAAAATGAATGTAAATTGAATTAACATACATTTTTATTCTTCCACAAAATATCAGCTGCTTTAAAAGGCATTTTTGCCTGGCTGTCCAGGTTATTGTTTTCACACCAAAACCAACAATGACAGAGTAAGTCATCCACGTCAGCCAGTAAGTGTCCTCGAAATGCAGGCTTCAGAGCAGCTCATTGTTCCTGCCTGTGGATGCTGTGTGGTTAAGGGAAATAAAAACAAAGTGGATAAGTGACATTTGGACTCGTTAGTATGACTGAAAGCCAATTTGTTGCTGCTAGATTCTTGCACAAGCCCTCAGCTCAGAGAAAGAAGTGGGGATCAGGAAGAATAGGGATGTGTGCTTTTAGAATTAAAAAAGAGGTCACTTGGTAAGCAATCCAAAAAATAAAACCCAGGATGTAGTATAATATCTTTTTTTTTTTTTTTAGAATTTACTTATGTGCATTGGTGTGAAGGTGTCTGGAATTGGAGCTACAGACAGTTGTGAGCTGTCATGTGATGGGAATTGAACCAGGGTCCTCTGGAAGAGCAGCCAGTCCTCTTAACCACTGAGCCATCTCTCCAGCCCCGTAGTATAATATCTTAAGAATTTTGGCCGGGGCGGTCGTGGCGCACACCTTTAATTCCAGGACTCGGGGGCAGAGGCAACCAGATCTCTGTGAGTTCAAGGCCAGCCTGGTCTACCAGAACTAGTTCCAGGACAAGCTCCAAAGCTATAGAGAAACCCTGTCTCGAAAAACCAAAAGAAAAGAAAAGAATTGAAAAAACATTTTCAGATGAAGAATTCCATGTTAGAAATACTCTAATGAAGAATAACCATCCATATAAGGGCTATATGAAAAATGAAACCTTTGTATTAAACAGTTCAAATTTATCACAATTATTTAAATTCAGTGAGTTGGAAAAGTAAGGCTTTTTTGATAAACACCAAAAGTTAAAAGTAAAAATTGGGGCCTGTGATAACAAATACTTCACAGGAGCCTCAGCAGCCAGTTTGTGTCTGCAATGAGCTCCTATCGGTTGCACAGCACCAGGATTTCTTGGTGACAGACAGAGCTATAGTGGGCCAATGTTTCCCAAAATGAACCTTTTAGGCCGGTTGCCTTGTGATCTAGGGTAGTGTTCCATTTACAAAGAACAAGAGGGAATTTCATTCCTTTTGAGAATTGCACCCAGAGAGCTAACCCCAGGGAGAAGTTAGTATGTTGTCGGTCTCTACCACACAAAGAGTTTTGTAATAGTTAAAAATTAAGTAAGATTCCAGAGGAATGTTTTCTGATCCCCTCGAGTCTCTTCAAGGACACACGAGCATATAGCGTGTTCCTTCTCAGTTCCTGCTGGTTTGTCATTGTTGCTGCTGCTGTTTTTATTTTTTACTTGAAGTGTCTCTGCTACGTAAAGACTTTAACCACAGTCCTGTCCGTCTCCGTTGCCTCCTCCTACAGTGCGGAGCCATGGCATAAGCGATGTTTCTTTTCTGCACTGTTCTCTATCTCAGTGGGGTCAATGTGTTTGCGACTGGAGTTCTGTTCAACTTATCCCTCTTCCTCACCCTTAACATCTAATAGCTGGTCAAATCTTTTCATTCCACCGCCAAGACTTCAGGTCTATCTGAATGTCTCATTTCTATTGCTACCCCAATGGCCTCCTTTGTAGACTTGTGTCTTTCCCTTCTCCTCACAGCCAGAACTTCTCTTCTGAAGTACACTGGACTGTGGCATACTCTGACTCCAAAGCTCGCATTTCTCTTCCACTTGACTTGATGAGGTCGAACCCCTTGGCACACACGGACTACCTCCACAATCAGATCCTACCATTCTCCAGCCCTCATCTGGTGTTCCTGACCCATGCCCCCAGAATATGTCATGATGTGTACACCATAGATTTTGCTCCTTAGTTTGCTTGACTGGGAAACTCGTTTTCATCTCTTAAGACTCAGTTCAGCTTCTCTCCGAAGTCTTTGATTTCTCCGAAGTTACAGGCTCTTTAACTTCTTTTATGTGACATTTCCTTTTAGCATCTGCTTCAAACTTCACGGTGCTCATTGACTAGGGCATCTCTCTTTTCTCCCAAACACTATAAGCTTCCAGAGCAGAGATTGTACATCACCCTTCCTTTTACTTGGAACGATCATGCTTGGTGTGGTCCGGAGCCATGGAATAGCCTTGGTCAGTATTTCATGTGGGGTCTGCTCCTGACTCCTCCAGGATGACACAAACAGAAGCCACAGTGGCGTCCCAAAGACTCCCTGTCACAGCGAGGACACAGGTGAAAAGTCAGTTCTTCACCTTTCTTCAGTTTCTTCTGGCCTTTATTCTGCGTCTTCCTCTCAAGTCATTAACACACATTGCATAATAGAATTTGGAAACCTCTCTTTTGTGAAATGATCTTTCCCAAATTTCTTTTTCCTCTTTTAAAGATCTGTCAGACTGATGAATCAATGACTATTACATTTTGTTGTTTGCATTTTTGAAACAGGATCTGTCTAGTCCTGGCTGGCCTGGTACTTACTCTGTAGAGCAGTCTGGCCTTGAACTCAAAGACATTTGCCTGCCTCTGCCTCCTGAGTGCTGTTTCCAACACTTTTTTTTATCTTGTCTGTCCCCAGGTTCTATATTTCGCGGTGTTTGGTGCCTCAACCAGAACTCATTCTCCTCCTAGTGCCGGATTACATTTGGAGACCGAGCTAGTCCTGCATTAGAACAGGATGGTTCGACCCCCCCCCCATTATGACATCATGTAGTGTCATTCCCAAGAAAGCTTTTACTCAAGCAATTTGCAAATGTTAGGTCTTCTGACTCCATAAGCCTGGGAGGTTCTAAAGCAAAGCAAGCTAACTTTGAATTCTTTTTCTATATTAGTGTGTGCATCCCTTATCATTACATTGTATCCTTTGATTTTTCTGTTTAGGAAAACTCTGTGATCTCACTTCTTTTCTTTATTATCTCTGATCACTTGGATATTTTATAGATTTTTATCATCTTTTATTTGCTTCATGGTTGTACTTGGAGAGAATGTAATAACACTTGGTTATTCTTGCTCATCCACTCAACCATCCCCACCCATTTTCTAGCCATAACATTTCCTATTTCCAATCCTCCCTGGGTTTGGGGGAAAAATAGCTTGGCAATGGTTCATTAGAATTGTAATTTAATCCTTTGGAGTAACAGGCTTTTCATCTGTGCTCCCTGCAATGATCCGATGATCTGCCACGCGGTCATTAGTTCCTTAGAAAAGAACAATCAGCGCAAAAGAAAAGTGCTAGCAACCTGGAAAGAATAGGAGGCCTTTTATATAAAATGTCTAAATCAAAATTAACCTTGAGAGTAAATGGCATCATAATATTAATTATTGCTCCTTTAAAAAAAGAATCAAGACACTTCTGGCAAGTCAATGCAAATGAGCCCAACTGTCTGTGCTTTTGCTCCTGGCTGTGTAAACACAGGCTCATAACTAGGTAGCTTTATGTTTATGTTGGTGGAGTCTCTAAAGTCCTGCGTACAGACCCAGGAACAATGCAACATTGAACAAAGGGCAAACACAGCCTTAATTTTCCCCTCCCAAGGCCCTTGACCTCAGAAGTGTTTGTCAAGTCCTTCGGTGCCCCTGTGTTTTATGAAGCAGATTATTGTAAAACAGGAGGAAAAATTGAGTTATAGTCCTAGTATGCCTATTATGTTGTACGTGTATTTGTCTGTGGGGTTTGTCTGTTATGAAAAGTCCTTCTTTTGAGGCAATTAGAAGCCACCCACAATCTGCACAGTAAGTTTTCACCTCATTTTCAGTCATTATCACTGTTTATCAGCCATGGCTGTAACATCACAGAGAGTTCACCAAGATTCCGTAGGTGTTTTAGGATTCATTATCTTCACTGTTATTACTACAAATGGCACCATTTCCTTAGCGCCAACAACCTGCTGAAGAAAGCAGGTTGGTCCCATTTTAAATGGGAAAGACAGGCGTGCGTTCCACACAAGGGCAGGAGAGGGTGTGTGTATGGGGGGGTGATTTCCAGAAGAACGAACACTTTGCAAGAATCCTTTTTCCCCATTCCAATCTGACCCACAGAAAGGGAATAGAACTGATCAGAGCGCATAGTTAGGATGGAAATTCTGGGGAATTGCTTATGTGTACGGCACAAACTGTTCATTTTATATGTTTGCAAAGTCTATTGAGACTTGGAATCTTTCAAGTTTGACCGAGTCTCCCAAGTTGCTGCATGATTTCTTGGAGTTCTCTCTCTGACCACCCAGCCCCTCCAGCAGAGTGGCCGGTCTCTACCCAGAGGCTAGTTTTTTTTAAATATATTCGATGTAATATAATGGATGTTACTTTCAAAGACACAGGGATAAATACTTATTATCACTAGTGTCTGATTTAAACAAGGAGCAAATATTTGATCTTGGCAAACCCTTTGGACTTGTGGTTATAGCAATACTGAGGAGTTATGTCCAAAGACTCTCCATATTTTAATATGCCCAGGTCACCTATATAACATGTCACAGTTCACAGCCCTTTGTTTTCTTCCAAGCAGCCTAGAAATGAAACTGAGGGAGAAAGGACAACCAGTTTGTCATAAAGCAACAATATTTTTGTAGGAAAGCCTGCAGGAGGAAAAGGAAGCAGTGCCTGAAAAGATGACAGAGTCAAGAATTTTTAATAATCTGGGCAATTGTTAGAAGTAAATACAGAAAAGAGATTCACTAGGCTTTCCAGAGAGCAGCGTGAGCCAATTCATATCATTACGCATTTACAGTTTGGAATTTAGTTTGTTTACTGTGGACCCACACTGGCTAGAAAAAGAATTGCCAACAACATAGTGACTGGTGCCATTTGTGAGGCTGTGAGGTTGTGACTGGCAAAGAGAGAAGATCTTCAGAGGACAAGGTGTGGGGGGGGGAGTGAAGTACAAATGTTGTGGGTTTTTTATTGTCTTCATGAAAAAATAATATTTTTCAGACCTTGGACCTGGGAGGCGATTTTCCATGGCTGATTATGGTAGTTCTCACGGAATGACTGCACACCTGCATTTGGTGAAACAGAAAGAAAAACTCCCTTGTTTGGTAAGGGAGCATATGCAAATGAAAGGATCTGGCAAGCAGGACAGCTGGCGGTAAAGAGTGTTTTACCATTCTGAGGAGCCCTTGGCTGAAAGCACGTGGGGTCGCCACCAAGCTGGTAAAGTGTGTGGAGCAGCTTCAGGAAGCTTAGCTCTCGAATGTGAGAGCAAATGGCTTTGGAGAAACAGGTAACTATCCTGGCCCAAGTCCAGAACTCACTGACAGCGAGAACTGAGAGTTGAGCAAAGTTGAGGGAGCCATTGACAAATTCATGAACCAAGGCAAGCATTGTATTCTGATGCGCAACTGAAAATATGTGAAACTGGACTCTTTCTGACTTCCTTCAATCTTCAATGTCAGACAATAAAGGATCTTTGCTTAAATTTCATGAAGATACATCAGCAGCACGCTTCTTATATTTTAGGGCACATCTTTGGTCAGTGTTATAGTAAATGAAGGCTCAGCACTTCTTTGAACGAAGAGGTGATTTTTCAACAGAGACTGCACCAGATTTAAAGGCGCTATGACCCATGCAAAGAACACATGGACTGTTCACAGCTTTCATTTGCTCATCTGTGAAAAGGGGTGAATAAGACCTGCCCTGCCCACTTCACAGGCGAACATCAAACCCAGTTATGTGCCATGTAAGATGATATATAAATACAAGGGATTATTTTTATGGAATCAATCCACTGATGGCTATTTTTTATTCATAGACCTTACTGAAGTCCAAGACCACCAGAGACTTGTATATTCAATTATAATTTATGGACCCTTCTATCTATTTAGATTAATAATCACATGTATCATTTATTTAGACAAGAAAACCCAATTGCCTTTTCAGGCTACCCCTTCGGCCTCATCCAGGCTTGTTTCTGTGTGTGTCACATCCACAGGGAGGTCCCAGTGTTTATTAAAATGGGCTATTCTGGGTGCTTAGGTCCTAAATTTAATCATAGTGACAAAACAAAACAAAACAAACAAGATGTCCATGCAACTTCAGAGACCAGATCCTCCCGAATTCTTGGTTTACTGACATAAACAAAGCAAACAAACAAAACATCTACCATTTTAGGGGGAAAAAAAAAAAACTCACACCCAACATTGTCTTTGTATGCAATGCAATCATAATACACAAGCAAGAACCAGCAGCTATGTCAAAGTTTAATTGTGCTTACAGAGCATAACTGAAAAAGTTGCAGCTTTTACTTTTATCCTTCTAAGAAAAGACATTATAAATGTGCACCTCGTTTGCAGTGCCTGGAAGCTCTTGGCTCGTACAGAGCCTGGGAGGATGAGAGGCTTTCCTCTAGCCTCATATGCTTGCCATTTGGCAACTCATTTTTCTTGCTTTTGTCCTCACACATCTGTTCTTCTAAAAGGGCGGAGGCTTAGTCGCTGAGCGGTTTGCAAAGCAGTGGTGACTTTGGGTGGTAATAAGCCTGTATTAGAACAATAGCCGTGTGTGATACAATTTTTCTTCCTTCTTCTGCAAGTGGCCTGAGAGGCCGGATGTCATCAAGCCAGTGGGCATTTTCAGGTTTTATAAGCCCAGGGCAAAAAGCTTGGTGAGAAGTTGGAGCCATTTATTTGTTGTTGTTCTTCATTTCCAAAACAAGCACCCTTGAGTTGTGGTTCCCCATTCTCTATGTGGCTCTGAGATACTTGTTTTATTCTGAGTAATGCCTCCAAAGATGACCCACCATATTCAGTGTGTGAGCCTGGTAAGTAAACTCACACGACTCCTATCATCTACTGAGAAAGAATTCCTCTCTCCCTTTCAAGACTCTTTTTATTATTTTTAATTATGGGTATATAAGGGTATGTATATTTGAGTGTAGGGGCTGCTGGATGCCGTGAGCAGTAGGAGATCTCGGGCATCAGGAGGTCATGGGCATCAGGAGATCATGGGTAGTAGGAGGCCATGGGCAGTAGGAGGCCATAGAGGTAGAAGATCATGGGCATCAGGAGATCATGGGCATCAGGAGATCATGGGCGTCAGGAGGTCATGGGCATCAGGAGGTCATGGGCATCAGGAGGCCATGGGCATCAGGAGGCCATGGGCATCAGGAGGCCATGGGCATCAAGAGGCCACGGGCATCAGGAGATCATGGGTGTCAGGAGATCATGGGCGTCAGGAGGCCATGGGCGTCAAGAGGCCAAGGGCGTCAGGAGGCCATGGGCATCAGGAGGCCATGGGCATCAGGAGATCATGGGCAGTGAGAGGCCATGGGCATCAGGAGATCATGGGAATTGGGAGGCCATGGGCATCAGGAGATCATGGGCATCAGGAGGCTATGGGCGGTAGGCGATCATGGGCATCAGATCCTCCTGGAGCTAGAGAGACAGACATCTATGACTCACCTGATATGGGCATGCTGGGAACTGAACTCAAGTTCTCCACAAAAGTAGTATGTTCTCTTTACCTCTGAGCCATCTCTATAGCCCTCATTTCTCCTTTATCATTTTGAGTCTTCATTTATGTTTATAACTAACAACTATCGAACAGCAACAAAAATCCCCAACTAAAACTGTCCTGCAAAAGACCATTCAAATCAATCCCTTTGTAACCAGGGGTCCTCTTCATAGTTTATTTTTCTACGAACAATTTTATTCTGGAGACAAGTATTACTGAGGTGATCACTGGAATGCTAATTATTAGCTATAGTTTAACTGGCTAATATCTAATGTAAGCTTTGCCATTAACTGGCCAAGTAACCTAGAATAAATTTCCATTTCCTTTTCTGTAGAGTGGGAATTAGGCCAATGATCTAGTAGTTAAAAAGCATCTATAATCTTAGAGGGCAAATGTCAGAAGGCAGATAGCCATGGGGACCATCTGAGACTCTGTGGGTGAGGGTGCATTCACTCTTTTCTTGTTTTTGTTTTGTTTGTCCTGGAACTAGCTCTTGTAGACCAGGCTGGCCTTGAACTCACAGAGATTTGCCTGCTTCTGCCTCCCGAGTGCTGGGATTAAAGGTGTCAGCACTACCGCCCAACTGCATTTGCTCTTTGGGGACATTAGAAAAACCATTTAGTACTAGAGCCATGGTTTACTAATGCTGCCCCAAATGGCCCTAAAGAGTAGATACATTTTCCATATACCTCTGATCATCTCCATGTAAATCAAGTTATTAGATGGTGCTTTTTGACAAATCAATTTGCTTGACTGAGGTGGATATTTTATTCCCAGAGGACTTGCCTCTTGGTTCATAAAGGAATCAAGGGCCAACCCCCCATAGGCCTGCACATAATACTGTGCACCACCACCGAGTACCTGTGATGCTTTCCAGCACATGGTATTGTGAACTGCTATAGCGGTGTTTCCTCTCCCACAGTCATGATCTCTGGTCTCTGGTCTTGATAGCTCCGCTGATGGTGTTGGAGTTACTAGACAAAGGCTTGGACAAAACCATTCATTAGCAGTAGCTATAGGATATGAACATATGTCTACCACACATCCTTTTCTCCATGGAGACAGATATTTAATGTGGAATTTTGTACATGTTCATGTTTGCTATAATATAGGGTAGGAAATGTAGGAACCAGCATGGCCACGTTAGGACTATGAGATGACACTGGTCAGATGAGCTAACTGTCACAGCAAATAGACCATTTTCAGTCCGTATTAAAAATGAAGTAGAACTCGAAACCATTGGCCATGGCCACCTTTCTCTCCTGTTTCTACAGGGTCACCACCTCCCTTGTGACCAGTCTCCCTGACAACTGTTATTTGCTCACTCTCTTCTGGGTTCCTGTTTCTAGCCCTGGAGTTCCTTCTGGTTATGTTTTGTTTGTTTGTTTAAATGGGTTGCCTTCATTCATGCTTATGTTATTTATTAATTGGTTGATTTTTGAGACAGTCTTATATAACTCAAGGTGAGTTCCTAGTCCTCCTACCTCCACCTCTAAATTTCTGGAATTTCTGTTATATACCACTATATACACCACATTTCTATACATTCTGATCTCTGCTGGTCCATGATGGCTCCTCAACTTCAATTGTTTCCTTCTTTAGTCCTAAAGTCTGATGTTTGCCTCATGAATAAATGACACATGGTCTTTTTCAATAGCTCAATCAGCAGATCCAGATCCACCTATTCTTTCATGAGACAGGGGAGTCCCTGAACCTCAGATCTAGCTGGTAGCCCACCACCATTAACATTACGGCACTCTGAATTATGCTGCAGTATTCATTTCCTGCAACTCTCCATTTTAGTTCCTGTCCAATGTCTGTCTTCCCTGTCATCAGAGCGCCGAGTGTTTGCCTAGCATTTCTGTGTGCTAGGTGGTTTCACACCTCACCTCATTCTAATCCTCACAACCACTTCTAGTCTCTATTACCTCCCTGTAGTGTTATGAGCGGCAGGGCTGCATCCCCGGCACTCAGCCGCCCGCATGGCTAGCTTATGCCCAGAAATAATTACACAGAAACTGTATTCTTTTAAACACTGCTTGGCCTATTAGTTCTCGCCTCTTATTGACTAGCTCTTACATATTGATTTAACCCATTTCTAATAATCTGTGTAGCCCACGAGGTGGCTTACCAGGGAAGATCTTAACCTGCATCTGTCTGGAGTAGGAGAATCATGGCGACTGCCTGACTTGGCTTCTTTCTCCCAGCATTCTGCTTTGTCTACTCCGCCTACCTATTTTCTGTCCTATCAGGCCAAACAGTTTTCTTTATTAGTTAACCAATAAAAGCAACAGATAAGATACAAGACCCACCTCCATCACCTCCCAGTTAGTACTAAAACTCAGACAGCCTGTATCCAGAGCCTATTTCATATCTATTCCCTCAGTGTAACAGTGAGCCCCAGTAAGCGCAGAGGTCAACTTGGGAGCCTAACAAGAAATTGGCATATATTAGTCAGCAGAGGATTGACACATGGAAATGCTCAAATATTTAGTATATTTCAGAACATGGAGTGGTGTATAGGTTACTCTCTAATCTTCCCATATGTGTTTACTCATCTCTAGTCTCATCTTGTAGTATGTTTGTTTTCTTTACCAGGTCCAGTCATCCAGCTGTATAAGGAGTTCTCTGAGCTCAGCGTAGTTCACAGCCCTGCCCCTTCCGTGTTAGTTAAGTCTCATTACTCATGCATCTACTCCTTCATGCCCTCATCCTCATTCATTTACTGCATTGCTCAAAAGTAAAGCAGGGAAAAATCCCCGTGATAGACACACGCTAAAGGAACAAAGACAGAGGGCTCAAGAAGTTCTCCCAAGAAAATCTCTGTCATCTGAAGTGAGATTCGTATCTAGTGTACATCAAGATACAGAAATTAAAAGACAGTTCTCAAATACAACATAGAAACTGCCATTCAATATATGAAACAGTGTTAACTATCCTTAACCATGAAAAAAAAACCAAATCAAATTGCTTTGAGATTCTTTTTCATACCCAACAGAATAACCATAGTAATGAAAAAAAACTAACAATAAATATTAGGAAAGATGAGAGGGGAAGGAGCCCTTATATATTGCTAATAGGAATGCTGACTGGTCTAGTCACTATGAAAATCAGTGGGCTGGAGAGATGGGTCAGAGTTAAGAGCACTGGCTGCTCTTCCAGAGGTCCTGAGTTCAATTCCCAGCACCAACAACCATCTATTATGAGATCTGGTGTCCTCTTCTGGCCTGCAGGTATACAGGCAGGCAGAATACGGTACACACAATAAATAAATAAAATCTTTAAAGAAAAAAAGAAAGAAAAGCAGTATATCTATTCTTCAGGATGCTAAAAAGAACTGCTCCATGATCTGTATACACGACTCCCGGGAATAAACCCAAAGGAATATACATCAGTACATGCAGAGACACCTGCACACCCATGTTTATTGTAGCACTATTCACGATAGGCAGGTTGTGGGATCAGCCCAAGATACAGAAGGTACGGTATATATACACAATGGGGATGTGATCTTTCTGCCATAAAAAAGGATGAGGTTGCACTACTGGCAGGAAAATAGATGAACTAGGGATAATAATTGATTAATAATTAAGCCAGATTCAAACAAATAGCACATTTGCTCTCATATGAGGATCTCATATTACACACACACACACACACACACACACACACATATTACAAGCATGACATGAAAATATTTAGAATAGGGGGAATATTTAGAACAAGGAAGGGGTCTGATGGGAATGAATAAGGGGAGGGAGGAGAAGGCATGATGGAGCAAATGTGATCAAAGTACCTGATATACTTAAGAGAAAATGTATTTATGAAACCCACCATAGTGCACATGAATATATACTAATTTTTGAAAATTCTCCCAAGTGCATCAACATGAAAATTGATGCTTCATTTTCTACAGTGTATGCACCTACATGGCAAGTCCCTGTCCTTTCAAGGCTCTCTCAAATAGTCTTTCAATGCCCATCCACCCCGTCCAACCCTGCAGACCTTGTATTGCACAGCTTTATGTGATATTATAGTCACTTCCAATCAGACTCTGAGGTCTGCTTTCTACCTGGTGTATTAGTAGTCTCAGCACAGTTGGTTCTTGGCGGAAAGGAGAGAATCGATAAAGAACTAAAGGATAAAATAATTGTCTATCTTGTGAAAAGACTTTAATTTGTTGTACAATGCTATACCCAAAACAACAGAACTTGGGTTCCTGTTTACAAAATAATTATTTTTTCCTTTACGTATAAATAAGGGAGACTAAGGGTTATCTAGCACTATTAAATAATTTCATTTTAAACATGGGTATATAAAATGTGTTTTAAAAAACATATAAACTTACAGATACATGCTCACACACTTTTGACAATTTTGTGAATTTAGCTTGAGAAAATACGAATTCTTGTCACCAAGCATGTTCTTTTGTAGGCTTTGCACATCACAAAATACTAACTGATATAATCCTAGCATTTTTTCTGAAAGGAAAAAAAAATCTACTAATTCTTTCATCCATGGTCGTATTGTAGAAACAGCCCCCAGTCTTAAAAGCTACTGGTATACTTCATAAGTGTGTGAAAATATGCCATCTATACATTTTGGACTAACATCAAAGCGCATTTATGTTTTATTACTTATTTGGGGGTGCCTGTGCCATTTGAAAGGGATCTTTGAAAACTGTAATGAGATGCAAGCTTACACCAATGTCCTTCTCTGCAGCTCCGACGCTTTGGTTGGAGCAGGAGTGGGTAAAGGTGCTGTCTTCTCATGCTGCCGTCAGAATGTGTAACTGTGAGCTGCCTCCTTCTTCAGGACAAGTCTCACTTAAATGAGTAGGGTTGGACTGGGCCAACAGCTTCTCTTCTCTTCTCTTCTCTTCTCTTCTCTTCTCTTCTCTTCTCTTCTCTTCTCTTCTCTTCTCTTCTCTTCTCTTCTCTTCTCTTCTCTTCTCTCCTCTCCTCTCCTCTCCTCTCCTCTCCTCTCCTCTCCTCTCCTCTCCTCTCCTCTCCTCTCCCCCCCCCCCCCTCTCCCCTCCCCTCTCCTATCCTCCCCTCCCCTCTCTGCTCCTCTCCTCTCCCCTCCTCTCTTCTTCCTGTCTTTCTTCCTTTCTCTTTCTTTCTTTCTTTCTTTCTTTCTTTCTTTCTTTCTTTCTTTCTTTCTTTCTTTTTTGTCAATAGTGAGAAAGTAAATGTTTTTGGCTTTAGATTACACGATTAGCCTGTCATAGGTAACACAAACACTATGTAAATAAACAAGCTTTGCTACTTTCCCATAATATTTTATTTATGAAAATCAGCAGTGGGCTGAATGTGGCCGAAGGTCATAGTTAAGATGCCATAACTAGTGGAATTTTAGAATCCTTGTTAGGTTTCTTTACTGTGCTCTTCAGTTTCTGCGGTTATGTGTAGGCTCAGGATTGGGGGACAGCGGGAAGGAAAGAGGAGCACGCTCTAAAGAGTCATTGGCAGATGAGTTTACTTTATTCGACTTATCTTCTCACTTGGAGTCTTTCTACCTTTTAGCATAATGCCCCTATTATATTTAGCAATTAGAGTGCCGTCAGAAGCAAAATGCAAAACCATTACTCCCTGAAAAGAGAAAAGGCTTCCGTACGAAATGATGCCTGCGAGGAGTGTGGGTGGTAATTTACTCATGTAATCATTTCTATTTCAGTTCTATGGCAAGTATTTCTGGAGATGGCTCACACAGCAAGAGGATCTTCAAGATGTGCACACCATAATTAACCTTTTTACATATCCTAGTAAAATTAACCAATAGTTGCCCTTCTTCTGTAGTTCTAATTTTACTTATGTTGTGTGGAAATGATTTCAGTTGAAGGAAATAATTATAAGGAAAAAGCTCTTTATCTTGAGTTTTAAACAAAATATGGATGTTTTTCTTGTTATTTTTATTTTGTGACTAAGTTCTATACATTGACATCCTTCAAGAGATGGTGTTTGGAGTGGGACCTTTGGAAAGTAATCGGGAAATGAAGACGGAGGCTTTGTGAATGGGATTAGTGTTCCAATAAGGGACCCTAGAGAGATCCCTTTACTCCTTCTGCCATGAAGACACAGTGTTAAGTGTCATCCATGGTCCAGAACATGGCTCCAATGCAACACCAAAGCTACTTATGCTCAAGTCATGGACTTCTGTGCCTCTAGAACTATGAGATAAATTTCTCCTACTATAAGACAGCTAATTGTTATAAGACAGTTGTGGTGTTAAGTGATAGTAATTTAAGTTGTAGTAACGTGAATGAATCAAGACAGCCAGGACCAACATATATCCCTAATACCACTACAAGTGGATTGACTTTCTAGGTTTGATGACAACGTCAGTCTTGAAGTCTCATCCGAAACGCTGTGGATTTATAAGGAAACCCCCAAAGGGGGTAACAGTCTACTGAAAACTAACAGCAAATAGATCACAGCAGTAATTTTGGAATCTAATGACCTTTTGAGTCACTTTGTCAAAGATTCTCAAATGTTTTACAGAGGAACTTCCTCTGTTTAGTAAAATGATTAAATATTCATTTTTAAATGTCAGGCAATATAAAATGCTACAAAGAGGAAAAGAATCTCTCAAAGAAAGATTGCTAACATTTTGTGAACACTAACCATATAATTAAAAATGGCCTCAAGAGGGATCATATGTATGTATTATTACATATTAAAAAGTGGTAGTATGTACTACTGTTTAAAACAATTTCTGTTTTGGAGTAAGTTTCAGTTTAGAGAGATGTTGTAAACATTAGGATTCTACATACGCTCCATTCAGCTTCCTCTATTCTTAACATTTCATAATAATAAATAATAAAATACAAAATAAGATTAAACAGTAAAGATGCTTGTTAACAGACACACTTGAAAATATATAAACAGAGATTTATTACAAGGAGTTGGCTCACAGGATTAAGCAGACTTAAATGTTTTGAGCAGTGAGTGCCTCAGACAGTCTGTCGACCCAGAGAAGCTGATGTTTAGATCAAACATCACACAGCAAGGCAGTCGGGCAGATAAAATCCCTAGTATTGAACCTTTTTGTTTCACTCATGTCTCTGATTGGCTGGGCGTGGTCCAGCTACATGAAGGAAGCCAGTCGGTTCTGTTCAGTCCACTCCCTCAAGTACGGATGGCATCAGGAAAAGCCCTGTGAGACACACAATTAAACGTCTAGGTGCCTTGTGGCTTAATCAAGCTGTCACATAAAATTAATCAACACAGATATAGTGCTACTTTTAATCTATTAGTTTAATGTAATATTCAACTTGCCAGATCATATTGTCAACAGTGCACTTCACTTGAAGTGCTCACAGCAAGGAGATGGCTCTCCAGATGTCCCAGGTTTCTGTCTCCATCAGTTCAGCTGGGTACCTGGATGCTTTACAGCTGTGTTCAAACTCAGGTATTTTTAATTATATAACTTAGCTACATGTTATAAAAACTAATAACATAGAGACACAAAAGTCATATATTTGTTTGCACATAAAATAGGATGACTATGCCAAAAATATTAGTTACATATAGAGTAATTCAAAACTTGCTTTCAGATAGGACAGGACGACAAACCCCTAGGATTCTGAGTGCATGTTCCGCCTCGAGCTTCTTCCGGTCCTTCTTTTATTTTACAGAGAATTGAAGCAGGAAATCTACACTACATCCTTGTCATGCCCAATGCAAAACTGGTGGCCGGGGCAGCTCAATTAAGTGCCCATTCTAGAAGAAAAGATATAAACCCCAGACTAAAAGACTGGGAAATGGCAAAGGGCAATGTACATAGCTCACACGGAAGTGCAGTTCAGCTCGGGAAGACGGGAAAGCTATGGATGGCTGTGTGGCCCTGTGACTGGCATGGATACCACAGAACTGTGTGCCTAACATGGCTAAAATACTGCCCCATGCAAGTCGTCAAAGTTAAACGCACACTAATGGCTAGGTATATTCTTTAGCTTCCTCATTTCAACAAATAGGCCATTAATAAAAATTGCTGCAGCAGACAAGAAGGCTCATTCTATACTAAACTTACTGTAATTTGGTTTCATAGAAGAGCAGGACCCCAACATGAAACCAGATGACTTTCAGGTAAAGTCCCCTTTGAGACTTTTAAACCAAAGGATTCTAATTCTCTCACATTTTTTAAATTTAAGAGAAAAACATGTGGTTAGAGCAGCGGCTCTTAACCCAAAGCGTGCCATTTCCCCTGGTATGTTAAGAAATAGACATGTGCACATTGGCTATGGTACAGGGATCTTCTAGTGATGCAGAGATGCCAATCCTCCTATAAACACAAGCCCACACTCACAGGCACATAGACACACAGTTAAAGCTAAAACTAAAGCCTTAAAAAGTTATTGCATATTAAATGTGGGTTTTACATAAATTCATTTTCCCTTTGTCTTTTTAGTATTTGCATTGCTCATGTAGCAGAAGATGGGATTGGGTGGTGAAAGAATTTCCCTTTATCTTTGGAGTAGAGGGAAAACCAGGTTTTTAGTACAGAAGAGCAGAAGGCATTGAAGTTGCAGGACTGCTTGTTTATGGCAGGAGCTTCCAACCCCACTTTGCATGGGTTCTCTTCTGTTTGTGTGAGCTGCTTTGTGTGCAATTTCTGGGCATGCCGCTCCCAGCATGCTAAGGAGGGCAGCTGTGTGGTTGTGCTGCAGCTGACTTTGAGTCCCTGGACCACGGTGCTACTCCACTGTTCCCCTGTTTGTGTAGAACTGAGCCATGCTCTGTCTATCGATGGGAGGGCGTCCTGGGGGTGCGAGTGTGGAGAGCTGCTTTCGCGTGAGTCTTGCTTTGGGAACCCATCCCATTTGCTCTCAAGGGTAGCATTCCTCTACAGAAGTAGATATTCCGCATATTTGGAAAATTCTGTTCCCAGCACAAGGAAGACTAGCAGTTTGATCCTCAGCACCCCAAAAACTGTTTAATTTTGTACAATATAAATATTTTTTATCCAATGAGAAAAGACATACGTTCATTTTCTTCCACTTCTACTGTGGTCTGAATAAGGTCTGTGTGGTTTGAATAAGAGTGACCTTATGGGCTCATATATCTGAATGCTTAGTCACCAGGGAGTGGAACTTTGAAAAAGCCCATGCCATGCCAAGCCCTGAGTCTGTCTGTCTGTCTCTCCCTCTACCTGTGTGTCACCATGCTTCTTGCTATGATGATAATGGACTAACTTCTAAAACTGTACACATGCTCCCAATTAGATGTTGTCTTTCATATGTGTTGCTTTGGTCATGGTGCCTCTTCACAGCAATAAAATAGTGACTAAGACCAGGCCCATTTTTCTGTTAGTTATTCTCTATATTCTGGAGCTTCCAGTGCTGACACTGGTCAGGACTATTGTTCTAACACTATGGTTCAAACTATTGTCCACTCTTGACTCTACTTTAGTAATTCAGCCTTAAGAAGCAGATGCTTTCCTGCTGCAGCTTCATTACTGCCTGAATATCTGGCTGCCGATCTTGTCATAGATGACTTTTAATTACTTTTATTCCAAAAAAGGTTATGGGATTTGCTTTCCTATTTAGTATCCACCTGTTACACTGCTCCTGAGAGGATGACTTTTAGGGCTCAAAAGTTCAAGTCAGTTTTCCGGTTGATACTTTTTCAGACTTGTAAGACTACCCTAGAATTTCTTTTCTCTCATAATACTTCTATTATTTTTGATTTTGGGACTATTTCCTTTGCTATTTAGAACACAAGTCTATGTGTGAAGGTGTGTTGTGTGTGTGCAGGGGCATTTACAAGTGCACGTGTGTTTACGTGGAGAACAGAGAAGACTCTCAGGTACCATCCCTTAGGCACTGTCTGTGTGGCCGGTGAGGCCCAAGGATCCTCCTACCTCTACCTCACAATGGAATTACAAATATACAGAACTATACTGAGCTATTTCCTCAGCCCCACAACATAACTCTTTAAGAAGATAGAAATTAGTGGTTGAATACTATGAAAATTCCATCTATAAAATTATATGGGCCTGTTCTTAGAAGAAGATCGTAAATTTAACTACTTTAGGAATATTTGAGTTTTTAAAAATTTAAAACAATTTTGGCAGGTTATATTTTCCTGAGAATTATTTTGGCTAGGTTTTGAAACATATTGGAAAAAAATTATTCATAGGATTCTGTTTCCAATCCTTCTAAAGTGTGTGCACCTTTTAAGGCCTTGTCCTTTTATACACTCTTGTTTTTCAACAACTTGTGAAAGAATAGTCGATTTTATAAGAGCTTTCAAAAAGAAAACTTTTCTTTCTTTCTTTCTTTTTTTGGTTTTTCGAGACAGGGTTTCTTTGTGGCTTTGGAGCCTGTCCTGGCACTAGCTCTGTAGACCAGGCTGGTCTCGAACTTACAGAGATCCGCCTGCCTCTGCCTCCCGAGTGCTGGGGTTAAAGGCGTGCACCACCACCGCCCCGGCTAAGAAAACTTTTCTATTGGTCTTCCTGTTCTAGTTTCGTTTCCCATTCACAGAATTGTGCTCTTTTCATCAAGCTCTGTCTTTACTTTTGGTTTACTCTTCTGTTCTGTAAATATTTAGGACGGGCATTTAGTTCAGTTTTCAGGCTTTTACTAATATAAAGATTTAAGGACAGTAAAGTCCCATGAAAACATTGTTTCTGACATAATCTTTAGAAGACAGAAATTAGCTGCTGGATGATTTGAAAATTCCATCTATGAAATTCTATACGTGATGGTCAGTTTTGTCGCCTTGACATCACCCAGAATTGCCTGGGAAGAGTCTCAGTAGACCTTGTCTACAGCAGACTGGCCTCTGGTCAGGTCTGTGGGGACTGTCTTGACCCCCTGACTATGAGACTCTGATTTGGCACAGCCTGGTGTTTATAAACATTAAGCAAGCGCTGTTGTCTCTGTACCCCTGACTGTGAGGGGCCTGGCTGCTTCACACCCATGCTGCCTTAATTTTATTTTTTGATAATGACCTTTAACCTTGAATTGCATGTGAAAATGAACACCTTTTTCCCCAGAGTATTTTACCTCATCAAGAGAAACTAGTACAACATAGTATATCTTCCATCATCATCATATATAAGCATATATATAATTAATATAGATTGGTTTTTTGAGACAGGGTTTCTCTGGGCAGCGCTGGCTGTCCTGGAGCTCTCTGTAGACCAGGCTGGCCTGGAATTCAGGAATCTGCCTGTTTCTGCCTGGGAAGTGCTGGGATTAAAGGTGTGGCCACCATTCTTGTTCTTTCAATTATTTAAAAATTCTATGATTTCTTAATGGATCGCTTAGAGAAAAATGCATTCTTTGCAAACAGGTGAGACTTTCTAAAACACCTTTGCCACTGACTCCTTTCATCTTAAATTGCCATCAGAACATATACCATCTTTCTACGGCGTGGACTCAGAGTTAACACTATTTTGCAAGTGTTTTGATAAACTCATCCTCTGTTTAACTAGAAATGCCTTTGTTACTTCCCTGCTTGATAGGCAGCAGCTCTCCAGCCCTAAATATAATGTCCCAAGACTTTTTATTTTCCCTGCACAGGAAGTGATCATTTCTTCCTCTGTGATCTTTCTCCTATCAGGCTGTTTTTAAATTGCCGCTGTCTTTCTACAGAGTTCCTATTTAAAGCTAAGCACTGGTTTTCTTTTTATTTATCCTTCTTGGCCATACTACACTTTCCCCAGCAGACTCATAGCTTCAGCATCCGGGAAAGGAGCCTAGCTACCCTTACTTTCTCCTGAGCTTCGTTCCCTGTGTTCTCTCTCATCTGATATAGGTCAGAACTTCCTCAATATTTGAAACAACTCTTATATTTTCTATATGTTAAAGCCCTTCCTTTCTTTTCTTCTTCCTCTGTTTAATTTACTCCTATTCCCAAGGTCATTACTTCCCTCTTCAGGGTTGTGTTTTGCTGTCTCCAATCCATATTTGCTATAGGGCAATCTACTTAGTGATTGGTAACAGGAACTATTGGTCATTCCTGATAGTCTTCTGTTGCTTGCTCTTTATTTTCATTTTAAATATTTCTCTAAGTATTTCATGAGCAGCTCTTCTCTCTGTGGCGATTCTAATACACATGGCTTACTTTCTCAAGGGCTTACTGGCCTTTATTGTGTTCCATCAACTGCCTAATTATGTGTGTGGAATCCAGTAAGATGGCTTATGAGTGGTTTGCTACGGGAATTTATGCTAGTCACTGGGAAGACATCAGTTTGGAACTACGGTAGCTCTCTTCGAGGGTCTGGGCTTAATGTCAGAGTCAGCTCCAGTGTCCTTCTCTTGCTATTGACTCTGGTGTCGGTCTCTCCATTGCAGTTTCGAGCGCTCCCCGGCATCCCCACATGACAACACGGCTGCTCTCTCTCGCTCTTTGCTCAGCCCACTTACCTGTTTGTGCTCCAAAGTCTAACACTGGCCCTATCTGATCCCATTTCTTTCTTTATTTGAGGCAGACATCTGGACTTTGAGATGATTTTACTCACTTCCTGGAAGCCTAGGAACAAACTAAAATGTTTTATTCAGGATTTCGGACCTAATTAGTTTTCAGCAGACGAGGTCTTGTCTGCCACTGCTTTGGGAAGCAGAAGTGTAATTCTTAATCTGTGAAGCTCAACAAATAACATACATGATCTAACATCAGCACATGGCATCCTGTCATGACGTAAAAGATCAAGTCTCTGTAATTATTTTTTGTATTTCCATTTTTAAACACCACTACTCTCAGACCAACTGTATTTTCATTTTTAAAATGACTAAATTAAGTAATCCTTTCATTGAAGTAACTCAAGCATAAAATTGTAACTTCTGTGGTCACCCTGGTAAGAGAACATGAATATTTCTTAGGAACAGTTTCAACAGCGGCCCTCTAGGAAATCTATCAATGTGCACATCGTCAAGAACACGCTAATCATAAAGTCTGGGGGAGGGGAGACTCAGAGAGGGGTAACAGTCTATCCAGCTGCCTTTCAACATAAACAATCATGCTATCAGGGACTCTGAGGGGAAAGGATTACAAACAGGTACACTCAAAATTCTAAGTAGCTGTTAGAAGCCCCTGAGGGTTTCTTAATTAATCTCTGGTATTATCTCTTTTGTTTCGGTTAGATATACTGTCAAAGTTAAATTGACAGCATTTAAACTTCATTTTACACACACACACACACACACACTCACACACCACATACACATACTCTCACGCACACTCACCCACACTACCACACAGACACACACACACCAAACGTTGCTTCAGTCCAACGCAGCCTGACCTTGAATACACTTGTGCTTGGGGATTTTCTTTTTGAGAAAACTAAAACACCTTAAAAGCTGAGGTCTCTATGGCATGGCTGCATATGCTGCTAGTCCTGAAGACCACAAGCAGTGCTCTTATTTGTGAATGCTTGCTTGGTGTATGCCTGTTTATACACACACAGTTGTGTGTGGACCCAACTGTACACCTTCCGGGGTGTATGTGCTTCGACACAGGGTGGTCAGGGAACAAGTCTGGGTGTTGGCCCTCCCATAGAGCCTCCAACTCCCATCTCCCACAGAAACACTGGGATTACAGACGTGTGCGACAGTGTCTGTCTTCACGTGGGCTCTGAGGATTTAAACTCAGGTTGCATGTGTGCCAAGTGCTTTACCCACTGAGCCATCTCTCCAGTTAAGGATGAACTTGGAGGAGCAGAGCTTGTGCCATTCCTTAAAAGCCAGGAGAGCATGCACGAGGGCAGTTGTAGCAGTCAGATCTGTTCACTAGATTCTTTAAGTCACCTTCCCACGTTTCAGAAAGTGATTCCCTAGGGCTTTCTCAGGACTTTACATTTCAGACTTCAGGCATTCCTACTGTAATACAGGACATCATAGAAAGGGAGTCATTTAAATCACACCTATACTGTAATACAGGACATCATAGAAAGTGAGTCATTTAAATCACATCTATTTCCAAGCCCACAGTGAAGTTTAAGACTAAAATAACTGATCTACTTCGCTGCCCTGAAGGGAGCCCTAAGTTTCCAAAGCCCAACCCTAGGAGCTTGTCTTTGTGCGTGTGCGGGTGCTCAGAGCTGCTGTCCTGGGGGGGCTGCAGACTGCGCCCCCATCAACAGTCTGCACTTCAGACTGTCCATGTCACTGTTACTGTTTTCAAAAACACAGCTAACTTCACATTTTAGGGAGACTGGACATTTCCACAATTGTTATAAGTTGGTGCCTAAGACAACAAAATCCTGTTTCTAACTGCTTTCAGAAAATGTCCTTTTTTTTTCTTTTTTTTTTATTGAGAATAAGAAAAAAAAAGTTTCCGCCTCCTCCCAGCCTCCC
>NW_026068014.1:2187419-2216812 GCF_014885135.2 Alexandromys fortis | reverse complement strand
CCCACCCCACCCCCAAGATCCCAATTTTCTCCCCGGCAATTTTATCTACTTCCCTTAGGCAAGAGGATAACTATATGTTTTTTCTTGGGTTCACCTTCTTATTTAGCTTCTCCTGAGCGAGGTAACCCAGACCCAAAAAGATGAACATGGGATGTACTCACTCATAATTGATTTCTAGCCATTAATAAAGGTCACGGAGTGTATACCTGATGAACCTAAAGAAGCTAAATAAGAAAATGTCCTTCTTAAAGGTCTTCCAAGGCATAGTCTAAAGCCAGGACAGGGAGAACGGCTTCTACACCTGAAGCCAATGGGAAGCATCAAGCGACAGACATTTCTCATGAGACTCAAATATTCATTATTTTGGTGCTTGTGCTAGTGAACATCTTCAAAGTGAAAAATCAATTTCCCTTTTGGATTACATAGGATACTGTTTTTAAAACTGAAGTTTTCCACGCCATCCTAGACACACTCCTGCCACCAGAAGGGATGAAAACATCACATGGTTGTTTTCATCGGCACATACAGATAGATTGGAGATGTTTCCCATGCTTTTCTTATTAACATTCATTTTTGTGTTGTTTGTATTCTTGCGTGTGCACACGTCTGTGCATGCTTGTGTGTGCATGGGGTCAACCTTGAGAGTCGCTCTTCAGAAGCTGCCTACCTTGCTTTTGAAACGGGTCTCTCACTGGTCTGGGGCTTTCTGAGTAAGCTAGGCTGACTGGCCTGCATGCCCCAGAGACCTGCCTAGGGCTGGGGTTACAGCTGTGTCTCACCACAGCTGGATTTTAAAACTTGGTCCTGTGGATCAAAATCAGGTTCCCTTGCTGCAAGGCTAAGCATCTCCCAGAGTCTCCATTGTTAATGTTCTTAGTGATAACTTTTATTTAGAGAAGAAAGAAAAGAAGGGAATAAGGGAAGTAGGGGAAAGGGGATTTGGTATTTTGTATTAAAATGCAAGTTAAATGTTTTTTTTGGGGAGGAGGAAGCATGGATTTCTCTTTACAGCTTCAAAAAGGTGAAGTTATACACACTTCTAAAATTTCTAAACAATTACTTGAAGTGTTCTAACCTGAGGCAAAGCCTTGGGATATTAAACCCATTCTGCATTAGACGGAAGTCAAGCCTGTCCATTTGCATCTGTTCCTCCAAATAACACCTGCTGTAGAACGACTGGGACAAACGGCCTTTCTTGATGCGCCCAGCTGCCTCCCGCTCCTGCCAGAGCATCTCCGGGCTGAGGCTAGAGTCTCAGAGGCCAGCCAGATGAGCATGAAATCAACCACAACGCGGGCCTCTCGCTACTCCCTGCCCAGCTATTCTGTTGGGACTTCCAGTTCTGAGCATGGCTGTCCAAGTCCTTCTCAGCCAGCTCTGCACATGGGGCAGCCTCTGGAAAGAATTCCAAAGGGAGAGGCGCTCAGTGGCTCAGTGTCCTCAGCTCTCATCAGGCAATGTTGTGGTGGGGAATTTGCTGTCACCGAGGGAAGGGTTCCAGGGAGAAGTTTTTCACGTCTTTGCAAGGTGTGTTGAAGACAGGAACAGGTCATTAAATTACCCTGGTGATAAATGCACCATGGCTGTGGTGGGACATGTTTGTTATATAGATGAGTTCAAACCCTGAATCTGAGGGAATTAAGTCTTAGGACATTTTCCGTTTGGGACCATTTTCATCCTCAACTACATCATCTGGTGCTTCATCACACCTTAGAACAAAGAGGTAGAAAAGAAAGAACGAAAGGAACCAGGTATTTCAAAGTGAAAGAAACACTTGAACACAACCACGCAAAACCCAGGAAACCATAATTAACAGTTTCCTGTAAAGAACGGAGGGAGCTGGGCCGAGCTATTAACTAAGCAGTGTGCTGTGCAGAAAGGTTAGCTGAGCCATTAAATCAGTGTGGTGTGCAGAGAGGGCCATGGGGGATTTATTGTTGGCAGAGAGCTTTAGCTTGGCATTTCACAACTTTTGTGCCTTTAACTTTATATTCGTTCAATTCCATTCTTACAGTTTAGCAAAGCTGACATACGATAAAATCAATACTATCGCAGGTAACGGGTGGTGGGGGACGATGACAAATTAATTTAGTTGATGGGAAGGGAACTGTTTGGGAAGATTTCTATCTGTGTGAATACGTGATGTGTTTGAGAAGGTGGGTAAAGATCAGTGAGATAGCCAAGCTCAATCAGCAGCAGCTGCAATAGCTTCAAGTCAAATACTTGTTTCTGTGTACAACCAAGCCAGGGTGGGGTCTGGTACAGCAGCAGAGAAGACACGAATCCCATGCCTAGCTACAAACAAGGGAAAATGGTCTCACGATTCTTCATGTGTTAGAATTAGCAGCAGTACCTCAGCCAAAATCTAGTCTAGAATATGGTCCTTCATAGTAAATTCTAGTTACTTTTAAACCACAGCCATCACTAAGGAAGTGATGGCTGTATTTTGTGAGCCATTTGCTTGACAGCTGGAAAAATTTAAGTCAGAAATATAAAATGAAACTATGGATAATTGTCTTATACATCCTTAACATTAATACCTCACATACATTTAAGAGTTGGGACGCTGGCCTACAACGCCAGCGAAAGCCCCCTGCTTTACCAGAGGACATGCCAGTTCCCCAAAACTTCAGGGGCAACACCAGCACTCCGAACCCCAGAGGTCATGCATGCCATCAAACCACAGCAGAGGCAACCTATTAGATCAGAAGACTCACTGACCACCAGAAACCCGGGTAAGAAGACCAGAAAGCAAGTAGAAACCTGGGGGGAAAACACCCATCCAACAAAGACAAACTCAGAAATTGGCACATAAGCCTGTAATTAATTACCCCAAACCCAAATGCTTAGAGGCAGCATAAGAGCACAGTCAACAACAGCCAGGGTACTATGTCACCACCAGAGCCCAGCTATACCACACCAAACCCTAAATATTCCAGCACAAATGAAGTACAAGAAAATAACCATAAAGTCAACTTTGTAAACATGATACAGGTCTAAGGACTTTAAGAAGAGGAAGTGAATATATTCCTCAAGGAAAACACAAACAAACAGAGGAAATAAATAGATCCCTTAAGGAAAGCCAAGAGAGAAAACAAACAACCAACAGGTGCATGAAATGAATAAAACTCTTCACGACCTGAAAATGGAAATAGAAGCAACAAAGAAAACACAAACTGAGGGAATCCTGGAGATGAAAAATCTAGTGAGTGAATAGGAACTACAGATGCAAATCATCACCGATAGAATACAAGAGATGAAAGAGAGAATTTCAGGTATAGAAGATACAACAGAAGAAATTGATACATCAGTGGAAGGAAATATTAAATCTGAAAAAATCCTGACATAAGACATCCAGGAAATCTGGAACACCATGAAATAAAGACCAAACCTTAGAATAATAGAACTGAAGGAGAAGAATTCCAGCTCAAAGGCCTAGAAACTATTTTTAACAAAATCATAGAAGAAATTTTCCTAAGGGCATTCCAATTAAGGTACAAGAAGCTTACAGAACGCCAAATAGACTGGATCAGAAAAGAAAGTCCCTTCACCACATAGTAATCAAAACACTAAACATACAGAACAAAGAAAGAATATTAAAAGCTACAAGGGAGCAAGGTCAAGTAACATATAAAAGCAGACTGATTAGTATTATACCTGACTTCCCCATGGAGACTCTAAAAGTCAGAAGGGCCTGGAGAGATGGCCTGCAGACTCAGAGAGCACAGATGCCAGCCCAGGCTACTATACCCAGAAAAACTTTCAATTACCGTAGATGGAGAAAACAGTTATTCCATGATAAAGGCAAATTTCAACAATTCCTATCCAAAAATCCAGCCCTAAAGAAGATACTAGAGGGAAAACTCCAACTCAAGATTAACTACACCTTGAAAAACAAAGCAAATAAGAAATCTCATAAAAACAAAATCAAAAGAAGGAGCACACACGCGTGCTCGCGCACACGCACACACACACACTATCACCACCAACAATGAAATAACACGAATTAGCAATCATTGGTCATTGACATTCCACAGCATCAATGGACTCAGATCCCCAATAAAAAGACACTGACTAACAGAATGAGATGAGACTAAAAGATGAGAAAGCAGGACCCATCATCCTCCTGCTGTATATGAGAAACACAATTCAACATCAAAGATAGGCATTACCTCAGAGTAAAGAGTTGGAAAAAAGATTTTCAAAGCAAATGGACCTAAGAAACAAGCTGGCATAGTCATTCTCATATCTAACAAAATAGATTTCAAAATTAATCAAAAGAGACAAGAAATAACACTTCACGGTCGTCAAGATGAGCTTTGAATTCTTAATATCTGTGCTCCAAACACAAGGGCACCCACATTTGTAAAGGAAACACTACTAAAGCTTAAAACACACTGACCCTCACACATTGTAGTGGAAGACTTCAATACTCCACTTTCACCAATGGACAGGGTATCCAGACAAAAACTCAACAGAAATACTGAAACTATCAGACATTATAACCAGATAGCTATAGATCATTTCACCAAAACACAAAAGAATATTCTTTTGTGAACAATAAATTTTGTTGAAAAGAACAAAAGAGTGTTCTTTTCAACACTCAAGAACGTTCTCCAAAATTGACCACATATTCAGTTACAAAGCAAGTCTCAACAATTACAAGAAGGTTGAAATAACCCTCTGCATCCTATCAAACCAGCGCAGATTAAAATTGGGTTTCAACAAAAACAGAAACAACAGAAAGCCTATGAAATCTTGGAAACTGAACAACTCTCTACTGAATGACCACTGGGTAAAGGTAGAAATGAAGAAAGAAATTAAATACTTTCTAAAATTCAGTGAAAATGAATGTACAACATACCTAGATTAATGGGACACAATGAAAGCACTGCTAAGAGAAAAGTTCATAGCACTAAGTGCCTTCCTAAAAAAACTGGAGAGATTTCATATTAGCAACTTAACAGCACACATAAAAGCTCTAGAATGAAAAGAAGCACACTTACCCAGGAATAGATCCAAAAAAATAATCAAACTGAGAACAGTGCAAAGAATCAGCAAAACAAAGAGTTGGTTCTTTGAGAAAATCAAAAAGATAGACAACCCCTTACTCAAACTAACTAAAAGACTCAGAGATTATCTAAATTAACAAAATCAGAAAGAAGAAGGTGATATGATAAAAGGCACTGAGGAAATCCTAAGAACCATTAAGTCATATTTTAAAAACCTGTACTCTCCAAAATGGAAAATATAAAACAAAT
Organism: Alexandromys fortis; assembly: GCF_014885135.2. Lineage (NCBI taxonomy): Eukaryota > Metazoa > Chordata > Mammalia > Rodentia > Cricetidae > Alexandromys > Alexandromys fortis. The sequence continues at coordinate 2,211,551 of NW_026068014.1, read as the reverse complement.
GGATAATTTTCTCAAAATATACCACTTACTAAAGTTAAATCAAAACCAGATAAACAATTTTAATGGTCCTATAACTTCTGAAATAGAAACAGTCATTAAAAGTCTCCCAACCCAAAAAAAGCCTAGGGCCAGATGGTTTTAGCTCAGAATTTTACCAGACTTTCTTAGAAGAGCTAATACCAATACTCCTCAAATTATTTCACAAAGTATAAACAGAAGGAACCCTGGAAATTTATTTAAAGAGACCACAGTCACTCTGGTGCCCAAACCACATAAGGATTCAACAAAGAAAGAGAGTTACAGACTAATTTCCCTCATGAATATAGACGCAAAAATATTCAATAAAATATTCAAAATCCAAGAAGACATCAAAAAGATCATTCATCATGGTCAAGTAGACTTCATCCCAGAGATGCAGGGACAGTTCAGCATTAAAAGGTCTGTCAGTATAATCGACCATATAAACTACTGAAAAATAACTGCATAACTCATTAGATGTTGAAACCCAACACCCCTTCAAGATAAATGTATTGGAGAGATAAGGGATAAGAGGAACATGCCTCAACATAATAAATTCAATTTACAGCAAGCCTATAGCCAACATCAAATTAAATGTAGAGAAACTAAAAGCAAATCCACTAAAATCAAGAACAAGACAAGGCTGTCCACTCTCTCCATGTCTATTCAATATAGTACTTGAATTTCTAGATAGAGCAACAAGACAAATAATGGAGATCAAATACATTGGGGATACATTTTGGAAAGGAAGAAGTTAGAGTATGACTATTCAAAGATGATATGATAGCATACATAAGTGACCCCATAAATTCTACCAGGAAACTTCTATAGCTGATAAACACCTTTAGTGAAGTGGCTGGATACAATATTAACAAAAACAAAAAACGAGTAGCCCCCCTATACACAAATGACAAATGGACTAAGAAAGAAATCAAGGAAATAACACCCTTTACAATAACCATAAATAATATAAAATGTCTTGGAGTAACTGTAACCAAGCAAGTGAAAGACTTGTATGACAAAAACTTTAAGTCTCTGAAGAAAAAAATTCAAGAAGATGGAAAGACCTCCCATACTGATGGATTGATAGGATTAACATAGTAAAAACAAGCATCTTATTAGAAGCAATCTACAGATTCAAAGCAATCTCCATCAAAAATTCAACACAATTCTTTACAGACCTTGCAAAAAACAAAGCTCAACTTCATGAAAAAAAAAATCCTAGGATAGCTAAAATAGTCCTTTAAAAAAAAAGAACTTCCAGAGGAATCACCATCCCTAATTTCAAGCTACAGAGCTATAGGAATAAAAACTGCACAGTATTGGCAGAAAAACAGACAGGCTGATCAAAGGAATCTCACGATCTTGGCATAAAAACAGGCTAATCAATGGAATCACATGGTATCGGCATTAAAAACAGACAAGCTGATCAATGGAATTGAATCTAAGACCCAGATGTATATCCACACATCTATGGATATCTAATTTTTGATAAAGAAGCCAGAAACACACAATGGAAAAAATAAAAAATCTTCAACAAATGGTGCTGGTCTAACTGAATGTCTACATGTAGAAGAATGCAAATAGATCCATATCTATATCACCCTGCAAATCCAAGTGGATCAGAGACTTCACCATAAATCCAGATACACTGAATGCATTAGTACAGGAGACTTCTTCCTGAACAGAACATTAATAACAAGCACTGAGATTAACAATTAATAAATGGCACCTCATAAAACTGACAAGCTCTTGTAAGGCAAAGGACACCTTCAATAGGACAAAATGACAGCCTACAGAATGGGAAAAATTTTCACCAACTCCAAACATGACAGAGGGCTAATATCCAAAATATATAAATAACTCAAGAAACTAGATATCAACAAACCAAACAATACAATTAATAAATGGAGGATAGACCTAAACAGAGAATTCTCAATAGAGGATTCTCAAATAGCTAAGAAACAAAGTAACATCCTTAGCCATCAGGGAAAGCAAATCAAAAGAACTCTGAGATTCCATCTTAAAACTGTCAAAATGGCTAAGATCAATAACACAAGTGACAGCTCATAGTGGCAAGGATGTGGAGCAAGGGGAGCTCTCCTCCATTACTGCTGTGAGTGAAAACTTACACGACCACTGTGGAAATCAATATGGCAGTTCCACTCTCTTGGGCACATACACAAAGGATACTGTGTCCTACCACAAGGACACTTTCTCAACTATGTTCATTTCAGCCTTATTCATAATAGCCAGAAACTGGAAACAACCTAGATGTCTCTCAACCGAAGAATGGATTAAAAAGAAACGTGGTACATTTACACAACGGAGTATTACTTAGCGCTTATAAACAATAACATCATGAAATTTGCAGACAAATGAATGGAACTAGAAAAAAAGATCATCCTGAGTGAGGTAACCTAGACCCAGAAAGACAAACATGGTATGTGCTCACTTATAAATGGGAATTAGCTGTAAAGTTAGGATAATCACCCTACAATCCACAGACTCAGAGAGGCTAAGTAAGAAGAAGGGCTCAAGGTGACACATGGATCTCCCTGGGAAGGGAAAATAGAACAGATTGTGTGGGTGGACTGGGGGGAGGGGGGGATAGGGCTAGGGGGGACGAGAGAGAGAGAGAGAGAGAGAGAGAGAGAGAGAGAGAGAGAGAGAGAGAGAGAGAGAGAGAGAGAGCTGGGAGAGATGATTAGGACTTCGTGGGCATTGGGGGCAATGTAGAAACCAGTAGAGTGGAAACTCCCTGGAATCTATGAGGGTGACTCTAGTGAAGTCTCCTAGTAATGGGGGACACAGAGCCCAGATTGGTCATCTTTTATAGGCAGACAAGGCTCCTAGCAGTGTGACTGGGCCATCAATCCAGCCATAAAACCTTCGATCTACAACTGTCCTGTCTACAATCTGTGCTGGCAATGGTGCCACAAAACTTATGGGAGTGGTCAACCAATGACTGGTCCAACTAAAGACCCATGCCATGACAAGGACTGGCCCAACTTCAGACGCCATGCTATGAGAGGGAGTCCATGACTGATATGGCTTGGATGACCAGGAACCGGAGGCACGACAGCCCAGAGACCTAGGGATAGAACCAAACACAACTGGCAAAAAAAAAAAAAAAAAAAATTCTGTCCAACCATGATAGTAACCAACTATTCTCTGAATATTTTATCTAAAATCAATAAACAACAAGAGTACAGAATTTCAGAATTTCACATAAGAAGGCATTATGGCCAGTTGACAAAATGTGCAGATGTTCACTGAGAGGGTGAATATAGTCAAATTTATAGGCTCTAGAATGACTTAGAAGACAAATCTCGGGGCATGCCTCTGATGGAGTTTCTAGACTCTTTGGGAACCTGCCACCCAGCTCCCTAATAAATACATGGAGACTTATTCTTACTTATGAATGGTCAGCCTTAGCTTGGCTTGCTTCTAGCCAGCTTTTCTTAAATTATGCTGTCTACCATCTGCCTCTGTGCTTCTACCTTTCTTTATTATTATTATTGTTATTATTATTATTACTATTATTATTTCCTTCTTACTCTGTGGCTGGTTGTGGCTGCCCTGGTGTCCTTCTTTCCTTATCCTCTTCTTGCTCCTCCCGCTTCTTCACTCTTCTCTCCCATGCCCAGATTTCTCCTTCTATTTATTCCCTCCACCTACCCCTCTCTCCTGTCTAACTATTCGCCTTTCAGTTCTTTGTTAGACCGATCAGATGTTTTAGACAGGCTAAGCAACACAATTTCACAGAGTTAAACAAATGCAACATAAAAGAATGAAACAGATCTTTGTGTCATTAAACAAATATTCCACAGCATAAATGAATATAATTCATCTTAAACTAATATTCCACAATAGACTGAGTTAAACGAGTTGGGAAGACTCAGCAGAAAAGTGCCTGGCACCACTCCATGGACTCCTGGACTAAATGAGAAGGAGAAAGCGAGCTGAATAGCAGCACGCATCTCTCCTTGCTGGCCGAAATGAAATGCGACCAGCCACCTCAAGGTCCTGCAGTCATGCCTTCACTGCCATGATAGACTGTACCTGGAACTGCTAAAATAAACCCTTAAAATGCTTTTGTGAGGTATCTGGTTGCACCAATGAAGAAAGTAACTGCTATATCCAGTTTGTATATATCAGAATTCAATCATGGTCTATCTTATATAAAATAGGTATTAAATAATGAATAGATTTGAGCTTCTCAAGTGACCTCACAAGGTAAAAATGGTAAGAATCATCTACCCAGGGAAGATTCTCGTAAGCAGGATTTGCCTTAAGTGGTGACAATATTAGCCCTGAGAAGGGACATCAGGGACAGGTTTAGCTTGACTGTCTTTTAGGTGAACTGAAGGCATCTTGTGCTTGACAAGAATCATGGCTTGGTTCAGAACAAGTCCAGTGAATCCTAGCCTCTTCTCCCAAGGCAACTTGTGATTGAAGTGGTACCTTTCAGACCACATGGGTGTGGGCCATTCTTAGTATACTGAGGCTTGAGATGAGAATGAAGTTGCTTTATTAAATAGTGTTTTCATAGAGGATTGCCAATAGCTGCTGTGTGTTACCGCTTACTCGGTTCTCTGCACTGTTAAATAGTTGAATATAATATCTTCTTTAACTCTCATCGCAATACTACAAAGTGAACATGATCTCCACTTCAAAGATTAGAAACTTTAGTCCCATGAGGCTACACAATTTGTTCAAAGTCAAGGAACTAAAGCTAGAGCTATTAATTCTTACAGTTTTGAAGGAGTTAGGGTAGGAGTGGAGGGTGAATATGACCGAAAGACATTGTATGCATGTATGAGGCTTTCAAAGAGTTAATAAAATACAACATTAACAATCTTACAGTTATTTTTCTGGGAACACTTCCTAACCCATGAAGTAACATTTCTCATCATATTTGTTTCCTAAGGGAGATGTTAGCGAGCACACCTCTTCGCTATGAAACAGTCCTTTGTTGAAGACACATTCCAAAAGAGCAGATGAGATGGCAATTGAATGAAAGTAGACGGCCTAAAATGATGAGTGACTGACAAAGGCCAAGGTAAGTGTCCCGTGGAAACCACCACAGGCTCAGAAGTCACTCACCATTCGTGTGCTAGAATTCCCTTGTCAGCACATGTTAAGAAAAAAGACATTCCCTTTTCTCTGAAATACGCCTTGCTCTGTGGAGTTCTCTAAGCTACAGAAGTGTTTCTTGGCTTTCATTATTACCCCCTCCCCAAAGTTCTCATTTAAAAAGAGCTTTGCAACATATAACATTTGAGCCAACAGCAAAATACATACATCACAGTGACCCTGCACAAGGCAGAGAGCTTCCTGCTGCCCAGTGACACTCAAGTGCTATGCATGATGCTGGTGGCAGTGCTAGCGGAAGTAACAGGGCCGCACTACCTGCCACGTGAAAGCGTGGCACACACAGGTACAGAACATAATACTTGACGGTAAATGATCGCCACTGGTTTACATGTGATATCTTTAGTCATTATTTTACAGTGTATAGAAGCTACCTGTAAAACAGCCATAGGCAGTCCTTCAGGATGGATTCTAGAAAAAGATGTTGGTATCCCTGAAGATCTACTAAGGGGTCAGGACACATTTTTTAAGTTTACAAATACATAAGACACAAAGAGCTAAGGTTCATTTGTTACTGACGAAAATGTTTTATAATTAAATTTAGTGTGCCCTAAGTGTGCACTGTTTTTCAAGTGCACAGCAGGGCAGTTAGGCCTTACTTTCACGGTCACACTTTGCTACTCACTGGCTCATCCATGGCAACTCCCAGGCCTGTACCTGGCTCCAGTATAGTGTGTCTTTTTTGTTTTTGAGAAAGTATCTAATTCCCTATTTTTAATGTACGCCTTTGATGTTCAGAATGTTTAGATGTCAATACAGTGTGTTGCAGTTGCCTGCAGTATTCAATAGCACCAGATCAATAGGTTCATAACCTAGGAACAGCTGTAGGGAAGTACACCGTTGTTTCTGTAACAATAAAATTGCCTATGAAGGAATATTTCAGAATGTATCCTCTTTCTTAAGAAGTATATTACTGAACTCTGTTATGGAAAAACATTAAATACTGAGGGACATTTCTTGTGCAGAGGTAATATTATTTAGAGACACACACACCATTTGATTTTTTGAGGTCCCTGAGGCACAGTTCCTCCTCTCCTGCTCTGTCTTCACATACCCTCAGGTCTTCCTGAACTCTAAAGGGCTGTGATGAAATACTTAGTACTCAGGAGAAGCACAGCCAGTCAGTGAGGTGGCTGATCTTGGTTGTCAGTTTACCTGGATCTGGAATCAACTCAAGGCAAGCCTCTGGGCCCTTATCTGAGTATCTGGGGTGGGAAGATCACCCTAAATGTGGGCAGCATCTTCCAGAGACAGCCCAGCTATCTTTCAGTCATCTTCCAGGAAAATGGAAGAAAGACTTGCTTTTGGTTGTTTATCTTCCCTCTAGTTGGCCCATTTATCTACTCTGTGGCTACCACTGCTACATGCTGTGGCTGACCACTGCTACATGCCATGGCTGACCACTGCTACATGCCGTGGCTGACCACTGCTACATGCCGTGGCTGACCACTGCTACATGCCGTGGCTGACCCAGCGTCAGTTTTCTATTGTGGACTGCAGACCAGTGGCTCTCTAAGATTCCTCTGGGTCTTCAGTATCAGAATGGAACTGCTGTAGCATCTAGGTTGGTGGAGTACAACTACCAGATTTGTGGTTCCTTGGTGTTTTAAACAGCCATTATTGAGACTATCCAGACTGTATCATCTAAGCCAGCCTAATAAACCCTTTCTATCTCCCTCCATCTATCTGTCTGCCTGTCTGTCTGTCTGTCTGTCTGTCTGTCTATCTAATCTATCTATCTATGTTAGTTATATGGGCTCTGTTACTCTATAGAACCTTGACTAATACAGTTAGCCTAGCATCCTATGGATCCTATGCATGTCTCATATTCTATGTTAAATTAGCTCAGTTATCTATGGCTCTTGATAACTACAAAACTACACTCAACAGTACATGCTGGTCACAGAATGTCTAAGAGAAAATCTCTGAAATCATAGGTAATCTAACCCTATTTCTCGGCAGGAAGTGAATCTCTATTCCCCAAGTCGTTTGGCTGATAGCACTCTTGATTGTCACAACCAGATGGGAGTGTGGTGACTACCGGCACACATAGGGTACAGCCTAGGGGTGCTGCTAACTGTATAGGGTGGGTATAGAAAAGCCCACCAAGGCAAAGACTTACCAAGTTCAAACTGCCAATTCTCAGGCCGAGAAACACCAATTTTAAAGTTAAGGCTGACTGCAAACACAGTAGACAGACATAAACCCACATCAGTTATCCACCTATCTGTGTATCCATCTGTCCATTCATACAGAATTTATTAAGTATCATCTATGGGAATCTTGAGCAATAGAGACCTCAAAGCCCACCCCATAGCGACACACTTCCTCCATCAAGGCCACACCTCCTAATAGTGCTACTCCCTTTGGGGCCATTTTCTTTCAAACCAACACACTTCTTGTTGCATTAGGAGCAGCGGGGCTGCGTCCCCGGCACCCGGCCGCCCGCATGGCTAGCTTATGCCCGAAATAATTACACGGAAACTGTATTCTATTAAACACTGCCTGGCCCGGCTAGTTCCAGCTTCTTATTGGCTAGCTCTTACATATTGTTCTAACCCATTTCTAATATTCTATGTAGCCCACGAGCTGGCTTACCAGGGAGGATCTTAACCTGCGTCTGTCTGGAGCGGGAGAATCATGGCGACTCTCTGACTCAGCTTCTTTCTCCCAGAATTCTCTTCTGTATACTCCGCCTACCTAATTTTCTATCCAATAAAATGGGCCAAGGCAGTTTCTTTATTATAATTAACCAATGTCCTTCCTCCATCAACTTCTATTTCATGTAAATGGAACAGCATTTACCCTGTTGTGCCTGGGTTATTTTGTTTATGTCTAAAGATTCATCCATGTAATAGCAGAAATGAAAACTTTATCCCATTCTTGGCTTATACCAAATTCTATATATTCATTTACTGATTGATAAAGAAGAAAGGCTTCCACTTTCTGGCCCATGAGAGCTTTGAGGAGGTTCTATTGGAGGAGAACAGCTACTTGCTTCCCCTCGGCCTGAGAACAGTCCTCCTCTTTGATGAACCGTGCAGCTTTGGGAAGGATGCTCACGGAGTGATGAGGGAAGAAGGGTGCGCGTATCTCACCAGCCAGATCGGCCACAACGACGCTATGGTCAGTGGGGTAATGGATATTGCAGCCAGATTGCCCTCATATCCTTTCTACCTTGGGCAATAACAAGGTTTCAAAAGATAATGCACGTAAAGCAGTTAGGAAGCTGTAAGATGCTGGGGTACCACTTGGCCCTCGGAATATCAGACTCATTGTGAGTGGTGCCCCAAAGGAGACAGGTAGCAGGCAGGTCATACTTATGGGCTGGGAACTAGAAGAGCAGAGCGCATGCCATTCACTTCTAGATGCTGAAGACACTCCACGAGGTCTCCCCCACCACCGAGCCACCCTTTTCTCCTTGCTTTTCCAAACAAGCCCTCCAGGCAAGGCAGATGTGTTTTCTCCTCAAAAGACAAACAGCCTAAGCAAAGTTGCTTGGGATTCTCTGAATAATCGCATGCCTGTCTTGTGTGGTCAAGCTGATGTCAGTGCTAGCTACAATTTCACATTCTGGAATGAGAAGCACTCAGGATGAGACATTGTCTTCTGTGTTTTTGTTTTGTCAAGCGTAGGAGACCTTTCTGGTGCTTCGGATTTGAACAAACTCAACAAAGCACTCTCTAGACTGGAGGATGTGGCATTTGTCAATGAGCAGTCACAGGCCTTGAGGCCTCCCACTTTAGGGTGGTGACAGATTACACGGCGGCTGGGTCTTTATCACCATCTACGTGAAAGAGAACACCTGTCGATCCTACAAACGCTGAAAAAGCTAGAATGAAAATAACTTAAGCCAAAGACAACTGCTTTGCCTAAGGATGGTTTTATTTCTATAGCTCCCCTGTGCCAGCAGAACACTGGCAAGTGTGGAGCCCGAGGCACTTAAAGTGACTCAGGTGATAAACTCAAGATGGGAAGAGTCTCAGCAGACAGCCTTTCAATTAGGGCACGAGGAAATGGCTGACCCTGGTATTCATTTCACATAGTATTTTAATCAAGGACAGGAAGGTAATAAAGATTAGGACACCACTTTATAATTCTGGGCTAGAGACTACTTGTAAAAATCATGTCTAATAAAATATTTTTATGACTTATTGATGCTATAAAGTGATCGCAACCTGCTATTTAGATTACAGAAATTATAGTTTTGTTAACTAAGTGTAACAGGGCCCTCCTGCCCACCCCCCCCCCCAATTCCTTTCATGGACTAAATGAAGCTTTTAAAGGACTGGCTGCTATTTGTGCCTGCACCCTTATATCTAGGGGACAGCAGGGAGTTTAGAGGCGCAAAGAGCTAACGTGATGATTGCTCCGGTTAGACAGCAGTTTACTGTATAGTACCAGGTAAGAATCACTTAATAGAGAAATTAAAGTGTTGGCTGGGCATGGTGGTGCACACCTCTAATCCCAGAACTCAGGAGGCAGAGGCAGGTGGATCTCTGTGAGTCTGGGGCCAGCCTGGCCTACAAAGCAAGTTCCAGGACAGCCAGAGTTGTTACACAGAGAAACCCTGTCTCAAAACAAAACAAAAACAAAAATTAAAATGTTTGTCAAAGGAATGGATCAAAGTATATTTAAAAGTCTGCTTTGATTGCATCAAAAATCCGAAAATGAGTTTTACTTTTTCCGGTAATTGTCTCTCTGAAAGCAAATGAGAACGTCTTCCATCCATACCTGCGTGCCAACCCCAGGAGGAACATGCTCCCCCAGGTCTTTCAGTTTGACTAAGAAAAAGAATAATAAACAAACAAAAACCACAAATACTAGACTATCACAGCCCACAAAACCATCAGGCAGTCCATGAATTAAACAGTGTGGTTTAATTAGCATTAACCAATGTTGATTTACAAGAAAAACAAAAGAAAAATTCCAGGTAGACCTTAAAGAAGACTACAAAATAAAATACCACTTAAAATGAATAGATTCATAGCACTTCATTTACCAAAATTTTATCTAAAATGTCATCTGAAAGGCTTGATACATATCAATGTATTTTTATTATATCAGTGCTGATGCAGATAGCTAATCAACAAAAGGCAAATTTGGGTCGCCATGGAGAATATTGAGGCTGCTTATTTTTAACAGACTCAGGCAAATTCTGATACAGATAGGATGTGAACCTCATCTTAAATTGTGGCTGAATTGTTCACCTGTTTTAAACAAACAAACTTACTGAGTACACTCTATGTGTGAGGGATCATGTCACGCACACAAATGTGTGTGTGTGTGTCCATTTAGACAAGCAAAAACACTGTGGGTGAAGAATCACACAGAGGAGACCCCAGGATAGAACAGGGGCATGGAAGGACACAAACCAGGGCCAGTAGGTGCCTGGAGTAAAGGACATGGAAAGGAAAAGTGGGCAGGTGAGACAGGAGTAATAAATCCTGGGACGGGTCAATAGACAAACAACCAGGAACACACACGGGGATATGGAGGGGCAGGACTGTCTCACACAAGCTAATCCGCGGCACCAAAGTAATCAGCTCTGACTCGCGCATTGCTTTTATTCATTACTGAACGACTACTATTATTTTTAGATGGGATCTTGCTTTGTGATCCGATCTGGCTTCAAACTAGCAATCCCCCTGTCTCAGACTCTTGGCTCCAGTTTTCTTAGAAGAAACTCACTATAAGGATGAAAGGTGAAGACGCCTTCTTTCTTCACTACATTCACTTCCAATTTCAGAATGAAGAGCAGCCGAGAAGTGGAAGAGCATATTCACTTATGACGGCAGAGACATCTGCCTCTTAAACCCCACGGAGACTGGCTCTTTGCGGCTCTCGCCACTGCCACGCTGTATTTTCCCGACGCTGCCTATGGCTTTGCAGTTAGGAAACTGAAATGCCTCGCTGAGGTATAAACACGGAGCTTGTCTCACAGCTCCACGCATGCTCTGTAGGAGCAGAGGCAGGGGGTGGGTAGCGTAGTGTTCTCGTGTTAAGCTGTGTTAATTGACAGCTACAGCTGGTGTGGTGTGAGATGGAAGACCGCAGTCTGTTCCAGGTTCAAAGATGTATATAGATAAACAGAAAGTCTCTGCAAAGTCCAGAACAGCAGCGAGGGGAGAGTATGAAGGATGAATATTCAGGCTTTATTTCAGACCAACTGCTACGTGCCTGTCAGCAGCCACGTGCTTCTCTTTTGTCCTGAGACGGCCTGTCCCAGTGTGTAGTGCACCCTCTAGGTGAAGAATTCAGCCGTGTCTGGCTGTCGTCTTGAACAAAGTTACTTGTTCGCTAGCTTCCTAAATGCTCTTAGCTGTTATGTGGAAATACATTAATTTTAAAGCAAAATAAAGTGGGCATCTTTTCAAAAGCAAGACAGAAAGGAAATGCACATAGCGACAAGGAAATACACACCAGCAGGGCTCCTCAGCCACGTAGTCCTTTAGGGTTATTGTCCATCCCGTGGCCACTCTGGACCGTTCTTCCCTGGCAGCAGTGCTAAGCTGAGGCCAGGCTCTTTGGCCTCTGAGCGATCCCTTTCTACATGGGAGGTGAGTGCCAAGCCTGTGGCTAGTTCCGAGCTAATGTGGCTGGGCGTTCTGGGTACAAATATCCTTTGTTTTAAGCTTTGACTGTGAGAAATTTGTTTCTTTTGTATGGGTGAAAATTGGGGGTGGGCAAATTCTTGAAAAAGGACTATCTATATTCAGGTTTCCTTCGAGGGGGAAATAACAAAAATTGGATGAGATTGGTGCCGTTTTTAGCACAAGTTTTCATTCATTAGAAGCAGAGTCTCTTTGCTATCTCTCCCCTAAGCGGAGACACAGCTTCCTTTCCTTGCTCCTTAAAGTCACTCTCTACAGGCTGAAGATGAGATCGTTTAGCAATTAAAGAGCCACACTTCTACTTTTATTAGTACTAAAAATAAAGAGCATGCACCAGAGAGAAGAGCCTGGGTGTCATGAGATTTCTTGGTTCCTTCAACAGGAAAACGATCACCCTGTCATTTCATGTCCACATCACTTGCTTTAGGATGGATACCTCCCTACCTACCATTTATGCTAGGACCGTCTTAGGCAAGAGGTGGAATACGGGGGTCCATTTTCGATGCAGCACTTCTGTGAGGTCTTCTGTGTCATCATGGGATGTGTTCTGTCTGAGTCAGGAGCCGCTGCGTGACCTCATCATGTGGCCATCACAGAACACACTTAGAGAAAACTAGATGGTCGAGTCTGCTGCACAAGTAGGCTACAAACCCGAACCGCATGTTACTCCACTGGACGCTGCACAATACAACTGTCGCTGCATTATCTGTACATATCTCAGTATAGAAGAGGCTCAGCAAGGATGTTATGCAGTAGGAATCTTTCATCTCCATCATAATCACCATATGTGCAGCCTGTCATTGACCAAAATGCCCTTACGTGACTCATGACTGTCTACACAGTTAAAGTCAGGGCAAGCTAAGGATACATATACTTACAGGAAAAAGAATTCTGGACTATAAAATAGTGCAAGACATCCAACATCAGCTGGGACTCATGCAAGATGTTTCAAAATTTGTTAACTCCTGCAAAAATGTACATATTCCCTTCACCACCACTAATTTATTCTTGGACAGAAGAGAGAATATTCATTAATTCAAGCTAATGTAAGAAAAGTAATTGGGGTGAAAAGATAAATCTCCAATGCGGAAGAAGGCCAAATAATTATGTATTCTGCCCCCCACCAAGAAGATGGGTGTTTAATTCTCTGGTCTTTGGTAAGTGCTGTGCTTTGTGATTTGGTTCCGAAGAGTAAAGTCTATACAGAGTCTGGAGAAAATGAAGCTGGAGGAACTGAGCACCAGAGAGAAACCTGAAAACACCATGTTGACTAGGTGGTCAGAGTTAACACTGCAAGCTTGAGTTAGTACATCTACTCTCGATATGACATGCTCTCATTGAAAGGTGGTGATATCACTCTTATCATTTTTATTTTGCTTTGTGTTTTGAGACAGGGTCTCTCTATGCAGAGATCTTCCTGCTTCTGCCTCCTGAGCGCTGGCATTGAAGAGGGGCATCTGCCACTACATACTATATGGAAACAGACTAAGTCAACTTAGTCAAGTGTTTTCTGTTGCTTTGAAAAGGCACCATGACCTTACCAACTTCTATTTTTTTTTAAAGCATTTAATTGGGGCTGGATTACAGTTTCAGAGGTTCAGTCCATTAACATCATAGCTGGAATCAGGTCAGCATGCAAACAGACATCATGCTGGAGAACCAGCTGAGAGTTCGCTATCTGGATCTGCAGGCAACAGGAAGGAAGACAGACCGTTACTGAGACTGCTTGAGCTTTTGAGAGCTCAAAGTCACCCCTGGCAATACACTTTTTCCAGCAAGGCTACACCTCCTAACCCTTTCAAATAGTGTTACTCCCTAAGCATTTAAGCCCACGAGGGTCATTCTTATTCAAACACCACAGAAGATAGTCTAGTAGGTCAGACCAATATTTCTCAAAACTATCAATTTAGAAAAAAAAATCCTAGAGAGACTGCTGAAAATATCAAGAGAGGATGAGCAGATAATAAGCCACACTAGAAATTGTGACAGGAGAGAGATACTGGAGGGCAACTACAAAATGCAAACTGTGTGTGTTTAATACTGTAGCACTGTTGGCTCCTTAATCGTGGCAGATGTCAACAAGGCAGGACATTTGAGGAACTCTCTACTTCCCTTTGTAACTTTTCTATGTATGGAAAGTTGCTTTAAAGAAAAAGGTTCTTCACATGAAAAGATTACCATTCTGCTGTGCTGACGTAATAGAGTTCCTATGTATCAATCAATACATCTTTTTCTTCCTGCTCACACACAGCTATCTGCCAAGCCATATGGCATGAGGAACTTTCTTGAAACATAAGAATATTCCATCGTTAAAGCCAAATGTAGTCAGACCTATTTTTGGAGGCTTAGATTTCTCAGGAATAGTTGGGTCATGCCCTCAGTAATGTGTCACAAATGTTCAAAAGATAACATCCAAGAACCCAAAGTTCATAGTGGCTCGAAAAGATGTGACACCCTTCAGCTTCCTACCCAATACATATACGCTGCACGCGGCTGTTTTTGGGACGTAAGTGAGTAGGTGGCACATGGATCTCTGAAAGTAACATTTTGTGCCAGGCAACCCACAGCAGCATTCTCTTGGTGGTGAGCTGTCCTCAGGGGGCGAGGGGCAGTGAGACTGAAGTGCTACTATTCTACAGCGCCAAGGGGACCCTTCCCTCATATACCTCTGTCCATCAGAATTATAAGACATGATGCTCTTGGAGAACACAGCCTTTTCTTTTATACTGTTTTCAGTTATTCTATTTGAGGGAAGGTAAAAAAGTTGGTGTCATAGGTGTTTACTTAAAAAAAAAAAAACTACTGTAAGGTTCCTAGAAATGTTACTAAGAATTTATTTTGTTAACAATTTAACTGCATAATTTGAAAAGTTGACCTAATAATTTAATTAACTAAATAACATTTGGCTTAAAGGAAAGAGTGCAAATGCCATTAGAGAGAGCTGGAAAAACACATGTGATTTCCTAAATATATGAGGTTTAAAATGGAGACTCGATGGAAGTCGCATGTTCTGCAGCTGTAGGGATTTCCAGCACAAGGAGAAGGCATGCTCTCTGACAAGTGTTTACTATGGAACTGTCCTGGAGGCAGAAGAGGACCCTAACACTACTGAGGGGAGTGGAGTCTAAAGTGCATGTGGGTAGAGCATCCTAATATAGTCATAAGTAGTTCACAGATATGCTGTTTCACTTTGTGGTAGAGCACCGTGTGTGTGTGTGTGTGTGTGTGTGTGTGTGTGTGTAATAATGCGAACAGTCCCTTGGTCAGGATCAAAGTTCATCAATCATTAGGTTATTGGGTATTTATCAGATATCTCTTACTATTCAACATTAACTCTGCAAGGTATGGAAAATACCGTGAATAAGCAAGGGAGAAGAGGATACCAGAGTGAGGGAACAGCCTAAGTCCTTCAGCTTAAATAAAGAGTCATTGTTGACTCTCTGGATGCCTCCAGGGTCTCAACTCTTTCCTGTATGTTTCAGCTTTGTTTTAATACATTTATATATTTAAAAGTTTTTGTCATTATAAATTAATTAACATCTTTCCCTTTCCTTTCAGCACTTCAAGGTCTTGCATATAGCTCTCCCAACTCTCCATCGAATTCATGGCCTTAAAAAAACCTAATTGCTATTGCACGCATGTATGCGTACATGCGTACACATATGCCATATATGTATACATATATACACATGCACATTTACATATACATATATACGTATGTGTATATACACACATACATGCATCCCTAAATATGACCTATTTAGTTCATATAACACTGCTTTTAGGGCTGACTGTCTGGCACTGGACAAGCAATCATGTATACTTTCCTGGAGAAGACCACCTCTCCTGCTCCCGGCCTTTCTCAGTTGCCTAAAGCCCATGGTCGTTTCTCTCTCCTGTACGTCATGCTCACTGGTGTCTTTAATAGTAACTAGGTGCTTTAAGTCATCTAAAGTTTTAGGTCTCAGTTTTCTAATAAGAGTTGGCTGGTTGGTTTATAATGTTGTTCCAATTTTAAAATAGTTATATGATTTATATACAGAATAACAAACTGCCAATTCATAATGTACTTTTCAAAATACGATTATTAACACTGGTCTTTAATAAATTTTCTGATGATGGAG
Organism: Alexandromys fortis; assembly: GCF_014885135.2. NCBI lineage: Eukaryota > Metazoa > Chordata > Mammalia > Rodentia > Cricetidae > Alexandromys > Alexandromys fortis. Next base: position 2,195,638 of record NW_026068014.1, on the reverse strand, counting down.
ATTTGTATAGATAGTTATCCACTTCTTCCAAATCCTTTCAGTTCAATTTACTACCAGGGCTTGCTTACCATTTTCAGTGTTCCTACAACTTACACATAAGAGATGATGCCGTATTCTCTACACAAACAATATATTTAACCTTTGCCTTCTATAGGATATACAGCTTCCATTTAGACATTAAAAATGCAATGAATGCCATTTTGTGGGTCTGAAAACGATCAAACATTTATTTTAATTCACATTTTTAAAATACAACAATTTTAGACAAATAGTACTTATAAGCACATTTGTAACAAAGAGAACATAAATAGAAATGAAATATATAATTACATAAATTTTCACATATTTTCAACAAAAGAACTACCTCTTTACATTCAGTTTTGAAAAAACATTAACATGGATAGTTGAAAAAGATGTACCTTTACAAAAAGTGCTACAAAAGGTTCACATTTGTGTCAATAATAAGGCATATTTCCTATGTAAATGGCTTATGAAAACTATATAAAGACCTAATTTAATCATTAACCTCACATGGTAATTTTAAGTGGGAATAAAGTACATTTTTATCAGTACAAATGTTCCTTTAACTTTAAATAACACAGTACTTTTTTTTTATCAAGACCACACCACATTTCTTAAATGAACATGCATAAAACATTAAAATGAAAATAATTCTTGTACTTTTCTGCACAGTGTTGAGTTTTCCTAATATTCTCTTTATAAGAAAAAACATACTTAACACTTTGGCAAAGAATTAATAAATTATAACTAATCAAAAGAAATGACAACCTTTTTCATGGCATAGAAACTCTCCTATTACTAGTTACCAAATTTTTGTTGTAGTTCATTGACCAATGGCAGTCCTGCCTAGTTTTATTTAAAATAAATAATGGATATTCAAGAAGTACAAGTCATATTTGGGTGTCTGCCTACACTCTAATTGGAAAGTAGTTAAACTGAGTGTGTTCAGCAGTTAAACACTGTCATCTGTACCAAGGCCAACAAATCTCTAAACAAGTTTTATCAGCAATGGTATGGATCATCATGAGATGTTTGCATCAGGAGGCAGAGAGGAAATGCAGATCTCATAAACTGGGAGCATATGTGGTAAGAAAGCCAAACCAACTGAGGCAGAAGTGGGGAAAGCTTTTTGAAAACTGGTCCAAGAATACCCAGAGGGGATGGGAGGGGAACCAGGAGGGAAGGCGGCAGCATCCCTTAGGAGGGTGGAGAGGGCCACAGGGGTCTAAGAACACCACAGTGTCCTCCCCTTCACGGCGTTCCTGAATCAGTAAAGAGTCGCTGATGTTTACGAGAAGTTTCAGGTTTCCATATGGGTTTGTCTAAATTGACACTGAAAAATTTACGTTAACTGGAAGCTGTCTTTTGACCTCATTCCCAAACACGGTTGGAGACGTTAAGGGAGTAACAGGACAACCTCTGCTGAACCCTGGAAGCACTCGCTCTCAGCTCAGATTGCGGAGTCTCGGTAACCAGGGGTAAGCCTCCTTTCTCTTCCTATATGGTCTTCAGAGAGAGCAAAAACACTCTGTACCTCCCATAATCTCAACAACGTCACTTTCCCTCTACCAGAAGGGTGATCTAACTTCTTACTTTTTTCCAAAGTGAGTTCCCTTTATTAAATTGTTGGTTACAATTTTTATATAAATTTGCTTCATTCTGAAGAATAAAACTATGAATATGGTGTTATTTTACTTATTTTATGATCTCTGCTTGCCTCTAGGCATTAAGGTTGAAATGACAAGGAACGTCGAACAGGTTCAAAAAAATGGGCAAACTAGTTTTCGTTAAAGCTGTTAGGGTGTGTGTGGACACGAAGACTAGGAGTCACAGAGTACTGAATTCTCAAGAGTGAAATCATACCAGAATCGGGACAAGTTGTCGCTGACATCATAGGAGAGCAAGTGGTCAGGAAGGTCGCCGATGGTGCCCTGCACCGCCAGCACATGTGGGGCCAAGGTGAAGGGCACGTCGCTCAGGAGCTCGGCTGTTTGGGACGTGTTCTCCAGAGTCCAACCTGCCTGATCTTCTGTCTCAGGGCCTGCTACAGTCACACTGGATGTGTCTGCTTTGCCAGTCTAAAAATACATATACATGTAAAACATTTAGAACATATGAACTGTGAGGTTTGGTAATGGTAAATGTGGTATCAGGACATCAAAAAGCCTGGGCAATGTGTAATACATAAATACTGCCAGATTTGAACACAAGCATTTACCCATTTGAGAGAGAAATCGATCCAAATCTCTACAAGATTTAAAAGTTCTACAGTCTGTTCTTACTCAGAATGGCCACCCATAACTCCCTTAAATAAGAACTTCTTCATGTGATTTCCCACCCCGAGGGTCTCCAGGCCCATCTCTGCCCCCAGAAGGAGGCTTGGCTCCATGCTTGTCTGCCCTGGAGGACATTCGTCAGAGCTGTCCACTTTGGAACATCCATGAGGAAAACTGAGAGGTACTCTTAGGTGTTACTTACAGTCTGAGTTCTTTCTAGTGGCTTACTGTGTGCACTCTACCTTTAAGCAGATGCTAATGTCCTCAAGCCAAGTGGTCTATGTCTCTGCAGCCCATGCCCGGCACAGTGTCCTGCTCTGTTGTGACACACACTTGAGGCTTACCTTTAGTGGGCACCATGAGTATGGTTGGAACCAAGTGTTATCTCACAAACTTCCAAATAAGTATTGAGTACCTTGTTAGATTTCTTTAAAACTGACCTATCTTGTACACACTAGTTTATGAAAAGGCATGCAATAATTAGGATATTCAGACATCCATCATACAGCCAAACCCCAGAACTATAAATACCCATTAATAGCTGAGTGGACAGGAAATAGTGTCTGTATATAGCAATGAAACTGAATGACCTGCTACTACAAGCAGCTAAAACGTAATACAAATAATCTCAGAGAACAAAGATCTCTTCCTTACCCTACAACCTCATGCAGAATAATTCTCACTAGGTATAGACCTAGCAAACCCCACAGGCCCTGGCCCGTTATCACTCGCTGGCCTGCCCTGGCCAACTCACCTCCAGTAGTACTATAGCCTGGCTCTCTCCCAGGCTGTTTCTACTGAGCTCACTGCTTCTGTTCCTCTGTCCAAGAGACTGTCCTCTCAGATCTGCATTGAGCTTGCCTGTCTTCCCTCTGGGTCTTGGCCCATCTGTCATCTTCCAAAAGAGGCCTTTCCTCGCCTCTTCCTTAATCTTACGACCCTCTCCTCTCTATTTTGTACTTCTCCTCTTGCCTCTGGCCCTTACCGTCTTGTCATACGCTTTGTGACCCATCCTAACCATCAGAAGCAGGGTCTGTCTCATGCTTACTGCTCTGCCCCAAATGCCTTCATCTGAACCTCAAGCGCAAGAAAGCTTACTACTGCCCCAACGAAAGCAGAGCTTCGATTTTAATGGTGACAAATGCTGACAGAGTCCCTGTCCAAGGAGAACAACTTTACAGAAGAGAAACAGCATTTCGATCAGACCCTTTATTGAAGTATACAACATACACAGGGAAGGACACACACACATTGTCATTGTAGAACTGCTAAATTCTCACAAACTGAATGCACATGAGTAGCCAGCACAGTCATCAGTAGTCAGAATCTACTCCTCCCTCAGACACCAGTCTGACTGCTCATGGTACAGAATGGTCTGCTCTGTGTTCGGATTTTCAATGAACGTCACAACTTAGGATGGACACGTCTGCTTTTGACTTCTTTCAATCAATATTATATATATTATCCATCTATATTGTCACATATTAGATGAGACATTTTGAGGAATGCATTGGTGCAGTGGGTGTATACTAATTGATTCCTTACAAGTCTTCTGGTTGTTATTGGACAGTGGACATTGGGGAGGGGAAGGGCAGCCAGTAAAGGAAGCAAGAAGATAGCTGGGAACAAAGAGGTTGTCACGTTGACTAAAGTTATAGTAGTAGAGGAGAGATGCAATGATTGAATACCCGATAGAGTTTGTGTATAAATTCAACAGGATTTGCTGATGAAATGGACGTGGGGTAGGGACAAGAGTGTAGTCAAGAATAAATCCCAAGTTCTTGGCCTGGCAACGAGAAGGATGGAGTCAACCAGTTACTGGGACAGAGAAGGGCGCTATGGGCAGGTGTGGGCAGCTACACTGGAAGTTGGTGCTGGAGGCTGGAGACACCTGAGAGATATCAAGTAGAGCTTTCTGTAGGAAGATAATGATCTCAGTCTGCAGCCCAGGACACGCTGCACAAAGCAGGGAAAACAGCATCTTTCCTAGGTGCTTTACTGCGAATAGGCAGAGATGAGCTGGCTTTTGGGAAGGTGTATGTTTTTTGGAAAAAACATGAGAAGCTTCTTTTTATGTTTGTTTTCATTATAAGTTTGGAGAAATAGCTTATAATGAGAAGAAAAAGGCTGTTAAGGAAAACAATTCATGGCAGGTCAACAGAAAAGGAAGTGTTCTCTTCCTAAGATGTCCACAACAGACTAGACAAAGACCCTTAAGAAAAACCAGCCTAGGGAATGACTTGGAGTCAACAAAGCTTCCAAACTATGCCTATTAATAATGGTCTTGTAATTTAATGAGAATTATATATGATATAATAATATCATATAATAATTTCAGAAAAGTACTGTTCTGCTTACCCATAAACATAAGCTTATTTAATCCATATAACAATTTTATAAAATGGTACACAATACCAAAGAACCTTCTTAGGTCCGCAATGAAACTCAACATACTATCCCGTTACGAGAAAGCTTATTACAAAGATACATGTGTGTGGGGCACAGGTCCTGACTCAGTTCTAACTGGTCTCCTCAATGCTAAGTATCCTAGGGTCAGCCAAATACATAGAGAGCAGTGAAGAATGACAGACATTCCAGACAAGTAAGGAGCTTCACTATGTGCACTTGTGTGGCAAAACTGAAATGGAAGAACACTTGTGTGCACCATAAAACATTCAAGATTACACATGTGCCAGCGCTCAGGTTACTTGAAATAAAGATGGTAGAGTAGTCATGAGCACAAGTTCTAGAAAAGACTATTAGGGCAGAAAGCCCAGGACAATAAGCCAATGGTCTTGGGCTATCTAACTTCTCCATTCTTTAGCAGGCACTTTCCTTTTCTGTCTTACTTCTTCCTTGTTTCTCAATCTCAGTAGCCAATCGTTCCTAGATTGGCTCATTTTATATTCCAACCTCCTTCCTTCCTTCCCTTCTGTTTCTCTCTACATAGACCAGGCTGACCTCAAACTCAAGAGATGACCTGCCTCTGCCGCTGAAGTGCTGGGATTAAAGGCCTTTGTTACCACGTCTGAGCACAGAACACTATTGTTTTGTGTATAATTAAAGTGTCCCTTCTCAAGAGCATTCTTGACGTCTCACCTCTCCATTAAGGAGATGGTGTGCCACCCTTAATGGTCTCCTTTCTAAACACAGAACTCAGGTTTAACTCTTCAGCACCAGCATTTATTCCCGTTTGTGCTTTTACCAATCCTCTTTTAATTCCTTTAAAAATCATTCTTATCTGGAAAATGCAATTTCCTAGAGAACAAGAGTATACCAAACTGCATCTGGTACTTTAAAGAACTTGGTATATGTGACATCTTGCTCAAGTTGTCCTGACAAAGCAGCCATGTGGGCCTCAGCCTTCCCATCTATACAATGAGTGCTAAGAGACAAAACGATGGATAATGGCAGTGATGGCAAAGACAGTAACTCTCATGTACTGGACACACTTGGACCAGGCTCCACCGAGCCGCTAGAAAGGTGGCACTCACTGACGTCTTGTAATTGGCCCTGCAGGGGATGCGTTGTGAAAGGTAGAACAATAAGTCAGGATGTTTAAGGAGGATGCCTCAATACACACTGTCGTTGGGGAAATGGAGAATCAAGCCCGTGGTCTCTTAATAGTCTGTTCTATGAACCTATACATTTCAGATGTGCTCCGCAAAGACACCAGATGAACCGAGCCGTGACAGTTTGTGAGACAATAGCAGAAAGGAGAATAATCACTAAATAGCACCTTGGCTTCACTTAGAAGAAAAGAAAAGATTCTAATGTCTTTTACTGTTAGGAAGGATGGAGGAAACATTCTGCAGACAGACGGAAAAGAGATGGAAAAGTCACTGTAATTTAGGGTAAATTTACCCCATGGGAACAAGTCTACCAGCAGTCTGGATAAGCCATGGGAAAAGCCACGGACAGGGAAAGAGTCCGAGCCGAGAAGGCTGAGGCAGACAGGAAGGCACGTGGGAACGCTGTCCCACAGTATTTCTTCTGTCGAAATCAAAGTTCTGAAAGTTTGATTTAGTTGCAAACGCCTCCTATACGATCTCAATTTCAGCTGTGCTGGATGGATGGCTCCAGCTTCCATCTCTTAACAGTTGGCTTAGAGCAACGCTAGTCTCCAAGGAGGCTGCCTGCCCTCTTGGCAGCAGGGGGAGTGCCATGACGCAGCTGCTACTGGCATGCTGAGAGCTGGAAGGGGGGAAATTATAAGGCAAAACAAGAATAAGTCGCAAAGAAAATGTGAGTCAAAATTCAAGGGCCCCATACCAGCTAACCCAGATCACTAAGCTGCCAGTTTGGCAGCGTGTGGAGGTGGAGGTGGGGCTGAGGGCTGGAACAGGTGCACCAGTTCTCGGCAGAAAGCAACCCCACTCAGACACGAGCCTTGTGATTTTATTTTTTACATTTGCATAATGAAATGGATCTTTACTGGGAAGAATTAGTGTGTTAACTACAATGGGGCAGAAGAAAAGAATCAATTAGCCTTTTGGTTAATAGCCAAATTGCAGAAAACGATTTCAAACATGACGCTCACACAGAGACTTGCTGCTTTGTGATTAGCCCTGCTCAGAGATGGCTCCAGGCTCGAGGTTCCTTCGTCCAGCTTTGATATTTTTCCAAAGCTGTATTTTCCCTCATATTGTTAAAGATCAGTAGACGATGCCAGGCTTTGTTTTTAATCTCACAGAGAAAATCAATGTCCTTATCTATATTACCAATAACCACGTTTACAACAAGCTGTTTTATTTTTGTAAAAACAATTTCTTGGCTATCAGGTAACCTGTTACGAACTGGCTGGTTAAGTTCCTTCTGATAAAAAGGTTTATAGGCACTATTCCTCCTTTTCTACTGCAAAAGGGTCATAAAAATTCATGAAGTTCCATTTGAAGACTCTTCTAAGAGAGTAAGAAAACACCCTCTAAGGCATCTGACACTTCAGTAAAGGCTTAGAGAAAGGCAGAGCACAGGCAGCTGTGGCGTCCTGGGAACCTCTCTCCTAGGTGTTCTGAAGCAAGGAGCTTCAGGTTTGAACTACATTGTCCCCAACACATGAGTCCAGTCACCCCATGGAATCCACCAGGAAGCACCAGCCTGGCAAACACACCGACACTCATCTCTTTACTCATCCTCAAGCGAGCTGTGAATTTTGATTACTACACACCTACTCCCTTTAGCACTTTGGGAAGCCGTCTGTCTTCTGCAACCAATGCTTTAGACAGATCAAAGAGGGTCCTGGAAGAGCGCAATATTTCTACTGCATTGAAATAGAAAAACCAACCTCAATCAAAATAGCAACAGAACTCCTGGAAAGAATATGAATCCAGGCACAAAGCAAAGCAGGTAGCCCTAGTAGGCAGAGGAAGGCTTCTAGAAAGCAAGTCACATAGAGAAAAGGCACTGTCAAGCCTGGCCTTCCATGCCTTTAAACTGTAATGTCTATAAATAAAAGACATGCTTCTTTGAACAATAGCTCGAACGAGTTACAGTGTCATTTTATCTCCCTAGATAGCCATCCATTCTATTCTGGCTTCAGCTGGTATCTGCTTTCATGACTTCAGCTGCTAGCTGGTGGGGTGAGGTACAGGGGCAAATCTGAGTTGGAAGCACAGGGACTGAGGTCAGAAGGTGACAGAAGCTGGAGCACAGATAAGGGAAGTGTGTTCAAGCTGTGCTGCCGCCACCTCTTCTTTTTAAGTCAGTTGTTAATATAGGTCTGCGTAGCTGCAAAGAGCTCCTGAGGACCCATCTTTGTCGCTCGCAACTACGGCAGCCCCAGGCAATAGCTCCTTTCATCTGGAAGAAATTACATTGTAAAAGTAGAGGGCTTTTCTATTTTCTCACAATTTGTAATGAGGAGAACAGTACCTGAACTAATAAGTGCTCAGTCAACATTTTACATTTAACTACCCCCCCCCC
>NW_026068014.1:2184187-2185661 GCF_014885135.2 Alexandromys fortis | reverse complement strand
CCATCAGATCTCCTGGACGTGGGTACTAGCCTTCCATCAGATCTCCTGGACGTGGGTACTAGCCTTCCATCAGATCTCCTGGATGTGGATACTAGCCTTCCATCAGATCTGGACATGGGTACTAGCCTTCCATCAGATCTCCTGGACGTGGGTACCATATCAGATCCATCATATCCCTGCCAAGCTCTTAGCCTACACATTTGCACACCATTTTTGTGCAGACTGACTCCTGTTGGAATCTCCCATGCCACCCTAAACTCAACAGAGAGCTCATCGCCTTCCTAAACTTACTGCTTTCCAAAACTACTGTATAATTTCATACAAATGTTTTATTGGTGATGTTTACATAGAAATTATGGATTTTTTTTTTAAAGAAGTGTGACTACGTTAATCTAATCAAAGCCTTCCAATAAAAGGCAACGGGTAACTAACCAGAGGTTACCTGTTGGGTGTGTGTGTTGTACTCATTTTAAGGACTTATATTTAGCCAGTTCTCTATGCACAAGTGCTAACTGGGTGGTGGGTGAAGGTCTAAACATACAGACTGTGCAACTACAGAAATAAGAGTTTAAGTTAACAGTTCAGCTAAGCATTTCTTATTGCCTTAAACATGTGGCCATGCTTAGAGAACCACAGATCTGATCATAGTGAGGGCTACAGAACAGCTCAGCTTTTTATGCAGAAATTCTCCAAGCTTATTACTTGCACCAGGTCTGAAGAATTCAATATCCCGTTAGTCACACCAGATCCTTATATATAGAACAGACACAATTTATATACCTAGTTGAATAGAAATAACAAATACAGTCAGAAATATAAAAAAGTAAATGTAAAAGTATTGAACAATAATTACTTTAGTTCTTTTCATCTGTATGTTCATAGGATGAACATCTAAAATTCGTAAGCCAGGTAGAATAAATATTTTTCAGAATACTTAAATGTTGTGATTACATAATAGTTAATGTAATTAGTTCCAGCCATGTCTACTATCTGAGAACAAAGTTAATCTCCTCTACCGTTTCCAGTTAGTGTAGCAGTTTCTGCTGCCACTGTTTTCATTATTATGAAAAACATAAAAGTATCATTTTAAATACGAACTGAGAATTGTCATATTTTTAGACAGAATCCAGATGCAATTATCAGGAGGATGTCATGTTCACCCTGAAGATAAATATAAAATTGGGGAAATAAGCAAACTCGCAGAAATAATCTCAGAAAGTAAGTGATTCTTCAATAAATAGGGTAATTAACTGAAAGGAAAAGATTCTATTTTCTTTGTGATTTGGATTTGAGGTGCGGACAAGTCCACACACTTGGAAACAGTGTATTTAAACTGTGTGTTTTCTTTTTTTTAAAAAAGTTTTACATTTACTTATTTACTCTATCTATCTATCTATCATCTATCTATCACCTATCTATCTATCTATCTATCTATCTATCTATCTATCATGTATCTATCTATCTATCTACCTAT
>NW_026068014.1:2148715-2180042 GCF_014885135.2 Alexandromys fortis | reverse complement strand
ATCTATCTATCTATCTATCATCTATCTATCTATCTATCTATCTATCTATCTATCTATCTACCTATCATCTATCTATCTATCTATCTATCTATCAATCATCTATCTATCATCTATCTATCTACCTATCATCTATCTATCTATCTATCTATCTATCTATCATCTATCTATCTATCTATCATCTATCTATCTATCTATCTATCTATCTATCTATCTATCTATCTATCTATGAATGAACACGAACACACACACATGCCATGCTGTCTGTGGAGGTCAGAGGACAACTTGTGGGAGTCAGTTCTTGTTGTAAGGAGGACGCTTGTTGGTTCCCGGCTGCTCAGCCCTGAAATAATCACACAGAAACTGTATTAATTAAATCACTGCTTGGCCCATTAGCTCTAGTTTCTTATTGACTAACTCTTTTTTGTTGTTGTTGTTTTGTTTTTCGAGACAGGGTTTCTCTGTAGCTTTAAAGCCTGTCCTGGAACTAGCTCTTGTAGACCAGGTTGGCCTCAAACTCACAGAGATCCACCTGCCTCTGCCTCCCAAGTGCTGGGATTAAAGGCATGCGCCATCTCCACCTGGGTCTTATGGGCTAACTCTTACATCTTAATTTAACACATTTCTATTAATCTGTGTATTGCCACATGCCTGAGGCTTACCGGCTAAGGTTTTAGCGTCTGTCTCCGGCAGAGCTACATGGCTTTTCTCTGACTCTGCCTCCTTTCTGCCAGCATTCCGTTTAGTTTTTCTCTCCTAGCTCTCTTCCCCTATAGCTCTGCTGTAGGGCCAAAGCAATTTTTTTTATTAGCCAACAATATTCACAGCATACAGAGGGGAATCTTTCTACCATGTGGGCTCCAGAGACCAAACACACGTCTCCAGGTTGACAGAAAGTGCCTTCTCCCCAGCTCCTGCCACCCCACGAGCCATCCTGCTGGCCCACACTGCATTTTCACATATGCACGAATGTGAAAGCAAGTATGTCATAGCATGCTGCACCCAGACATTCTGAGGCTGGCTAATAAGTCCCACCACTGAGCACACGAGTGAGTGTTACCTGCACTTGCCACACCTCGCCCAGAACTCCACTAGAAAAACAATGTTTGGCAGACTGAAGAGGTGAGCAGAGGGCTTTTTGTTTGACCTTGATTCTCATTTTCAAACAGGTTATATTTCAAAATAGAAGAAGGGGTTGGAAAAGTAAATACAGCTGTGTTTTCTCCACCCCTGCGTGGGAATGAAGGTGCCATTCAGAAAGGAAGGAGGCCGAGTCGCTCCTTTAGCGTACAGTCAGAACCCAAAGGTGTGTGCTACTGTTTCCTGCCATAGAAAACTCAGGTCAGCACTGCCTTCTCACTGTAACATCTCCTACCTTTAACTGTATGACTGAGAGACACAGTCCCTCCACATCAGTCTCCACACTTCCCACTGCCAGAGCTTCATTATCCCACACGAACCTGCACCCCTGAAACACACCACTCACCACTCTCCTTCTCTGAGCCCACAGAACGCTAAGAATTTGCTTATCCCAGCAGTCTAAACGGCATTACAAGGTAACTGTCTGGTCGCGAGTGGCTTATTATGTTCAGTAAAGTACTTTCAAGATTCATTCACACATGTTGTATCCGCGCCTTTTCAAGGTTGATAATGGTCCAGAAGATGTATATGGCACACTGTTCATCATCTAGCTCTTGGCCGAAGTTCAGATGGTTACAATCTTTTGGATTTTATGACAATATTTTTAGGTAAGAGTATAATCAAGTAGGAGGAATCTGGGAAATAATTCCAGCAGGGATATCTGGAGCCGATGGTGAAGGAAGCCCAAGTGTGTAGGAATGGCCGGTCAGGGAACAAGAACTTCAGATGCAGGCATGTCCCTGCTTACATTAAAGTTATTGTATACTTTTCTAAAACATACTTTGCTTGACTTAAAAATCATAACTAAAGTTTCTGAAACTTAATATTGAGAATTAAAATCTAAGCATAACTGAAACCATTTCAATCTTGTACGAGGCAGTTCCCAATCCCGACCCTTTCTGGTCACAGTGGCACTTTGTGCTGGGTTCTTCTGTGTATTGTTAAAAGGTACAAGATGGGACTACCTGCTCCTGAGGAAAATCCACCCAATAAAAACAATGGTGTCAATGATGCTAACAATGAAATGAAAATTGTCCAAATAGGTCCCACTGTTGAAATAGGAGCGGCAGGGCTCATCTGTTGAAATAGGAGCGGCAGGGCTGCGTCCCCGGCACCCGGCCGCCCGCATGGCTAGTTTATACCCAGAAATAATTACGTGGAAACTGTATTCTTTCAAACACTGCCTGGCCCGGCTAGAAACTGCTCTTGCCTGGACTATTGCATAAACTGGACACAGAGAACCCGCAGAGAGAGGACTGCTGAACTTGCCTAAAGGTGAGATGATCTTTCGGGGTTCCTGCTTCATGAAAGAGTCTGCAAGACATTCTTGAGGACAAGCAGATAGTGACTGCCTTTGAAATTTCCTGCTTTGTGGAAATGTCTGCTGGAAACTATGGGCCTGTAGGCCGAAGATGGATGCCCCAACGGTACAGAGGAACTTTGGGTGACTGTCCAGGCAGCGAGATGTCTCTGTCATTTCTAGAGCTTTGTATGTTAAGTTAAAGCCTTTTTTTTTTTGTTTAAACAGAAAAAGGGGAAGTGATGTGGGAGTGTCATATATCAATCTGTTGATTTCATTGGTTAAGTTATAATAAACCAACTGCTTGGCCTCAGCTTGGAACATAGATGGGAGGAGTAAACAGAATAGAATTCTGGGCGGAAGAGGAAGTGAGGTCAGACTCTGCTCTGCTTCCGGAGAGACCGGACAGCTCTGCTGGAGCACAGACGCCATGCTCAGCTCTCCCGGGTAGACGCGATAGCTCTGCTCTCTGAGGCACACGCGATGAAGATGGATGTAGGCTAGAATCTTCCCGGTAAGCGCACCTTGGGGTGCTTACACACATCATTAGAAATGGGCTAGTCCAGGTGCGAGAATTAGCCTGTAAGGGCTAGAGTTCAGGGGCCAAGCAGTTCTTTAAATGAATACAGTTTGTGTGTTGTTATTTCGGGCATGAGCTAGCCAAGCGGCCGGGGTGTTGGGGACGCAGCCCCGCCGCTCCTATTTCAACATCCCACAATATGAGAAAAAGTTTAAAGGTCACAGTTTTGTATTTTTGTATCCTTCAAAAATCACAATGCTTTACCAGAATAATAATCTTTTTGTAAGTGACTTTGAACTTCTCCAAGAAAAATACACCTTATCATGAGAAAATGCTTCCAGATTAGTGACAGTAAACTACAAGTGTATAAATTACTCATGGTTTTCTTCCCACAGGACTGCCACTGTTTCAGGGAGAGGGAAGGAAATTATCAGTAGCTACACCATTATTTGTGAATTTCTAGTTGAAAAGCGCTACCTGGAGCGGCTGCTGCGAAGCCACAGGGCTCCAGTGACGCTCCCTCCCAATGTTCTTGGTTTCCACTCCGTTCTCTGAAACATGAGCTAGTTGAACCAGATGACCCAGCAGCAAAGCCACAGGCTTAAGGGCATTAGAATCTGAACTCATCCTGATAGGATCCCCAAGGAAACAACGTTGAATCAATGCAACTGGGAAGTGTAGATACTGGCTGAGGAGTGTGCATCTAGAGAACAGAGCTCCAAAGTTGTGGAAAGAATTTCTATAATGGAAGAATGCCAGCTTTATAGTGTTCTTAAATACGTAAGAAACAAACACTTAACTAAAGAGAAAAAATGATAGGCATTTGTCATCTTTTCAGAAGTTGTGGCTTAAGAAACACCTCCACAGAATTTAAAGAATTTAAAATGTGTTTTCTCACAGTAAGAAGTACACAACAGAGATTATACATATCTGCAATAAGTAGATATAGAAAATGTAATTACAGTATATGATGATAATAAGAATGATTGTGGATGCCATTATTTGAAATAGCAAATTCGGTTTGAAGGAGTTGAAATTCGGTGCCAAATCTGAAAGGATTTCAGTTCTTTTTGCATTGCTGACCTGGTATGCTGGGAGCTGGGACCTGCCAGAAATGTTCCAGGGAATCTAGAGAGTTGTATTAAGACTCTTTTTTACCCAGTGGGAAGAGGATAAAGTAGAATCTAGAGAAACAAAAAAAAAAAGATAAATATACATGGAAGTGCCCATATTGTTTTTCCAGAGGACCCAAATCCAGTTCCTAACACCACATGCTGGGTGGCTCACAACGGCCTGTTGGGGGGACCCTATATCACTAGTCTCAGGGGGTACCTGGACTCATATACACATATTTAAATATACAACACATATGTAAAGGTAATAAAAAGTAAAAGCTGAAAAAAAAGAAAGGGAGGGAGAGAGGGAGGGTGGAAGAGAGGGGGAGGGAGAAGGAAGGGAAGAAAGGGAAGGAAGGGAGGAAGGGAAGGAAGGGAAGGAGGGAAGGTGAAGAGAGGAAGGGAGAAAGGGAAGGAGGGAAGGGGAAAGGAGGAAGGGAGGGAGGGAGGAAGGCCATACTTTACTGGAGGCTGAGAAGGGAAAGTGTGGACATAATGGCACCGTCCGCTTGCTGGCTGACAGAGCTAGAGGAGGAAATGTGATAGGAACACAGTCTGTTTCCATCATGGTTCAGCTTTGTTTCCACAAAGGCTGCACCAGGGAACAGAAAGGCCGGGAGCTGGGTGGCAGCAAGAAGCAGCACATGGCACAAGGCTCCAGTCCCAGGTGTGTGTGTGTGTGTGTGTGGTGTTTGAAAACCCCGATGGCTTTCAAAGGCTTGGTATTTCATCAGCTTGTAGGCAGCCATCTTCAGAACCTTCCAAGAACAGATTTTCCTTACGCCTTCTAGAAATAATTGCTACAGTTTCAACTTCTAACTTGACCTAAAAGTATAAACTCATAATCTCTAAAAGCGGTCTTAAATGGACAGAAACCACATTTAGGGTCAAATAAGGAATTTTGTTTTCCTTCCCCTGTTCTTTGCAGATGAGCCGGTGATGGGAATTGTCTGGACACTGAATACTTTACAGTCTCCCCATGAAGCTGGAAATTCAGCAGTTTAGAAAAGGAGCTCTGACACACTACTAAGGAGTAAATTATATTAGCTGTTACTGAATCTGGTCTTCTAACTTTACTCTGGTAAGTTGTAAGGTAGGCTTAGTTCCAGGGTCGCAGGCATTAGCTCACACTGAGTGGCACTTACTTGCCAGTCATCTTGGATAACATATCTCATTAAGTTTCCTTTGTATGGTGGGTACCATTTTAATCTCTGATGAAGCAGACGGGGATGCTGAAGCGCAAAGAAGCTACACAGTCAACTATGTTTAACAACCATTCTCTGAAGCTCCCCTCATCTGACCTGTGGGACAAAACAGTCTTTTCGAAGGCGGTGCACTTGCTTCTAAGGCGCCCATAGTATCTCCTACAGGAGACTATAAAATACTTTATCATTCTCTCAAAAGCAAAGAAGGCACATGCAATGTTAGAGGAAACCAGGTTTTTTGGGGGGTGGGGTGGGTGTTGTATTATGTATCATTTTATATCCAGCTGGATATGCTAATTCTATGCAGATCTTAGAAACCCTGAAATTACATACTGTTTAGTCTATTTTAATCCCTGAAAGCACCGCTGTGATCCCTGAATAATGTATTTTTAAAATAACTGCTTTACCTTCACCAAACATTTTCAGTTAAATTTAAGAACTTAAAGTGACAGCACACTGCTCTCTGTTCAGGAAGATGATTCTTCCTAAAACAAGCCCTTTGCGGTTAATTGTCCAGCAACTGGCACGGACTACGGTGTACTGCCCACATTTTCTAGCCCACAGCATTTGTGGGACAAGGGCAAGAAGGTGCCAGATGGCTAGGACTTGGATTGCAATCTGTTCTTAGGAAGGGAAGGGTGCTGGCCCTTTAATAGGTTCAAACACAAGCCCTGGGCTCATTTTACATGATTCTTGCACTCTCTGTGCTAGGAGATGATATCAGAGGCTAGAAAAGGGAATGAGCACATTTCCGGGACTCTGTGTAGCTGCAAGCTTCTGGGCAGACCTTGACGATGGGAAGAGAGGAAGCACATCATCACGACTTAGGTGCAGACCAGCATAACGGGAAGTAGTGCTTTCTTTCTTGAAGAGCACAGCTGATTGCTTGGAAGACCACGAGTATATATATAATATATTTCTCACTTCCTATTTAACTGCTCTGAACTAAAATCCAAACAAAAATTGGTAAGAGTGTAAAGTTCAAGATAGAAATAGCATTGTAATATAAAAAAAAAAAGACATAAAAATAGCTGGGATCATAAAAGAGCAAAAGTAAAATGAATTTCAAGTTAAAACAACCTTAAAATTCTGAGTGAATAACCCCTTAAGAGGAAAAACACAGACAGTATCTTCATTTGTACAAAATCATCCTTGGTTGGTGTGGTTCCGTCAATTCCAGTAATCACAAAGGTCACTCTCAAAAAAGAGAGTGACCGACAGTACACGGAAAAGGTACTTTCTTTCTTTTTAAAAGTTTTCTAGCATCAGCTTTATACTGCCTCCTAACAATGAGCTCTGGGCCAACTCTGCTAGGGAAAATTAATCACTAGATCAATAAAACAAAAGACACATGACTCCTGACATGGGATGTCTTTCTGTATATATACTGCTTTTATTGGTTGATAAATAAAGCTATTTTGGCCAAGGGCTTAGCAGAGTAAAGCCAGGTAGGAAATCTGAACAGAGATATATAGAGAAAGAAGGCAGAGTCAGAGAGACGACAAGTAATTCCCGAAGGAGAAAGATACCAGAAGGTAAGACACAGCCTCGTAGTAATATATAGATTAATAAAAATGTATTAACTTAAGATGTAAGAGCTAGCTAAGAATACACCTGAGCCATTGATAAAACAGTGTTGTAATTATTATAGTTTCTGTGTGATTATTCATGTTTGGGCAGCCGGAAAACAAAAGTACAGTCTCTGTTTACAGATTACCTTGCATGGTCAGCTCAGGAAATTCAGGTTCACAATAAACCTACTATTGGTGTGCGTTTGTGTGTAGATGTGTGCACCGTGTGTGTGCACACACATGTGTATGTAAATTCACGAGAGTATGGGGGGTATGTGTGCCACACAGCACATGTGGAAATCACAATATGACCTTGGATGTCACCGTGTTTCCATTCTACTTGAGACGCGGTTTCTCTTGTATTGGTTTCTCCTCGTAGCAATAGACCAGTGATTTAGGAAACTACGTAATGTGTTTGTATTTTAAACTGTTATTTTAAAAGATCTAAAATAAAGGGCTATAAAATAAAAAAGTTATAGTAGGCTAAGGTTAATTTGTTATTGATGAAAAATACTTGAATCCAATTTATCACAGTCTAAGTGCAGGATGCCTACAGCCTATGGTAGGAACAGTTAGGCACACCTTTCAGTTACTTACTCTACAACTCACACACAGAAACTTCCAGTTCCGTGATCACTATTCACGGCGAGAACCTATACAGGTATATAGTTTTAAAACTTTGGCACAATAATTCTGATGTGTCTTTTTGATGTTGGGACATGTTGAAGTGCACTATGTTATAACTTCCAACAATATTCAGCACAGTAGCACACTGGGCAGGTTTGCAGCTCGGAGCAACAGGCTACGCACATTGCTCGGGTGTGTGGTGGCTTGTATCAGCTAAGCTGGTTGAGGATCCTTGATGTCTCACAGCATTTACTGATGCAGCTTGCAGAACACACTCCTGTTGCTAAGTGACACATAGTGTATGTCTGTACATTGTCACAAATACCCAGATATGGAAGAAAGATAAAATCGCATTTATAATGCCATCAAAATCAATTTCAAATACTTTAGAAAATATTAATAGGAGCACAAAATTTACATTCTGAAAATGATAAAGGACTTTGAAAGAAATGAAAGACCCGAATAAATGTTAAAAGATTCCACATTCATGGATCAAGTGTGAAACTGCAAAGATGAACCCCTTAAATTGAGCTTTGGAATCAATGCCATTCATATCAAAATCACAGTGGGTTTCTTGTGACAGATTCTAAATGCATATGGAATTGCCAGGGACCAAGAGTCACCAAAACAACTGTGGAAAAGAAAAGCAAAGTTGAAATTTCTAATTTCAAAACTGTAATAGCTAAGAGTGTCCTTTGACATAAGGGCAAGAGTACAGATCAATAGAATAAAATTCAGAGTCTGTAAATAAACCCCCATGTCAACAGTCACGTGGTTATCACAAGTGTGTACCGTACCATGAGGAAGAAGGTTTTTCAGCATTTAATACTGGAACAGTTTTACTCCCATATGGAATAAAAAAAATAAAAACTGGAGCCTTGTATCACATCACATACAAAAACTCAGTCGAAATGAATCAAAGCCCCATAAAAGCCTAACTATAAACCATTAGAAGAAAATGTAGAAGTCAAGCTTCATGGCCGCCGGTTTCACAATGGAGCCTTAACTCTAACACCCTCGTATAAGCCAAACCAGCACTGATTAAGGCATTTTGTCAAAGCAGCCAGAGAGCTGGCTCAGCAGCTGAGAACACTGGTCGCTCTTCCAGAGGACTCAAATTCAGTTCTTAGCACCTACATGGCAGCTCACAACTGTCTGTAACTCCAGTTACAGGGATGACACCCTCTTCTGGCCACAGTCAGCACCAGGTGTGCAAGTGGTACATAGACATACATGCAGGCAAAACACCCATACAAAAAAAAATACATAATAAAAATATTCTGAAAAGGAAATTTCCTTAAAATTGTAAACTGTGGTAATAAGGCTCTATCAATGAAGGGGAAAGCGCAGCACACACAGCAGATGAACTGCTGTGAGCCATGTGTTTGCTGAAGGAATTACATCTGTGTGTATTGCTAAAGTTTTGTTTTGGTGTATGGGAGTGCTTGTATGTATGTGTATCTATGCACTACATGTGTCCCTGGGGTCCATGGTCCTTCACAAAAGCAGCAAGTCCTCTTAACTACTGAGGTATCTGTTCAATTTACATCTGTATCTTAAAAAAAAAAAACCTTAATACAAAGACAACCTATTTGATAAGGCAAGGCTCTGAGTAGACATTTCTCCCAAGCACGTGTACAAAAAAAAAAAAAAAAAAAAAGTAAGCAAATGTAGGTCAGTAGTCATCAGGAAACACAAATGAAAGCCACAGTAAGATACGGCTTCACACCTCAGAGCAGCACCACAGTGCCAGATGAGAACAGCTGTTGGCCAGGAAGTGGGGGAATCAGCAGTCTCCTACATGCTTGCACAAACAGAAATGGTGTAGCCACTTTGGAAACAAGTCTGATCGTTTCTCAAGGGGTTATTCACAGAGCCACCCCAAATCTCCTAAGAGATCAACATAAACTGTCACGCAACTGTTCATGGGAGTACTATTCAAAGAGCCCAAAGTAGAAATAATCTGAACCCTCCCAAAGTGATGAATGGATAAATAAAAGTACCATATCTACACAAGAGAATGGGGAAAAGGTGAGCACCACAAGCTGTATGATTTCATTCACAAGAAACACCCAGAACAGATTCAGCCAAACAGAAAGAATGCACACTGGCTGGGCAGAGTTTACCTTTCTTGAGCTATATGTCCCGGTAATAGGGATCTATAACTATATTAGTATATATACCATATATAACAATACTATATAATATACAATATAATATAACACAGTATATATTTTATGTATAATATAATACAATACATAAACTATATACTGTATTATATTATACTGTATATTATACTATACTAATTAGTATATTAGTATAGTATATATTAGTATAGTATGACTATAGTTTAGTCATACTAAAAAAGGAAATGTTTTCTGTTAAAATATTTGATCATTAATTCACATTCTTTCAAAATGATTTAATCTACCTAAGATATTTAGGTGAGTCTAAAAGGAATGCTGTAGATTCTGCTAATATACTATCCCCATAAGAAGTAAAGCACTGTGGAAGCCCCACCTTCCCCTTCGTTTACCTCTGACCACCCTCGGATACAGAACTCAGGGAAGAAAAGCCACTCTTTCATCACACTGAAAAAAAAATGCTTTCTAAAAATAATACGGCTCATGTTTAATAATCACCAGAATTAGAAAGTATTCACATTCTTCTGATTAATTATATAATATTAATAATTAAAATGTGAAGTAAAAAAATTTCTAACACTGGTCTTGGCAAATGTGACATCAACTTTTTGTTCCTAAGAAGAATAAACTCCTGCGGTCCATGTACCCATCAGTGACGTCTGGAAGATCTAAACCCCATCACAACAGCATTTAAACCAGACGACTGGGCCATCAACATTTACAGTCATCATGTTGGGAGTGGTTTCCATCAGCTTCACCAGCTACAAGCATGAGCTGGCTTGAGCACTTTCTTGTCCGTCTCCTTTTGTGATAGAGTTATGCAGGAGAATGCCCTTTATAGGTCTGGCACCCTGAGATCAGACTCCCAGCTTTCCGGGACAGTGAGAAGCCATTTTCTATTCTAAGTTTCCCACACCAAGGCATTCTATTGTAGCATCACGGACCACACTAGGACAGTGATCAAGATAAGGAGTATAATTCTTTGGGGGAAAGTGGGTGGAAATCTAAGTTCAAGTAAAAGAATGATATAAAATTTCTGATTGATAAAGAGCTTGCTCATGTATTTTTAAACAAGGGTGATGTCATGTGTCAGATTACTAGGAGATCTCAACTATTGGATATATTAGAAAGAGTGATGTAAGACTTTCATGATTAAAATGTGGGAAAAATCCATCTTTTGTGTCTATTAAAGTCAGAATCCTCTCCATCACCTTACAAATGGGTTTTTTAGACTTTTTGAACAACTCCTCTAAGACTTATATTAAAATCTGTATCTTCACATTAACTCAATATTGTTAAATTTCTCTCTGGAGGAGCTGCATGGATTTATAATGAATATGAGTGCTTTTCTCCCTCTAGAATATCATCAAAAATTGATGTTTTCAGGTTTTTGAATCTTTGCCAGTCTGGATGTAAACTATTCTAACCCTTGACACCCCAGCTTAAAGGCCATCTAGAGGTGGTGTTTTGCCTGTCTACTGACTCTCAGCAGGGGTCCCCACTTCACTTTAGCCAACCATCTCTTCTATTTCTTTGCCCTACTTGCCACTGTCACTGTGTTCACTCAACCATGTTTTCTTTAGTGTTTGTCTTTCCTGCTAAAGGGTGGAGTCAACAAAGCACAGAGCCTGTGCACTACACTGCATGCCAGGGTGAAGCCGAACGCCTGACAGAGCAGGTATTCACCACTGCTCAAAGGACAGATGCCATCGGTCGGGTCAAACCATATACTTCCTACAACTGACTGGGACCACAGTTTACAGTCTACCTGTGGGGCATGCATAATATTTTATGCTGTGTGACCCTCTATGCTTACATCCCACAAATGCCTCTGAAGTATGCTGTACTGAACTGTAGAAAAGGAAATATAAGTATACCAAGTTCAAATATCCCCAACTGTGAGACCTTAGAAAAGCTTCCCTGTCTTCAGCAGCTTGGTCACTTAATCCTCACACTTCCAATTTCCTCATCCATGAAGCAGGAGTGAAGGGCTCCATCCTCTACAGTATTGTCAGGAGCAGACTAGCCCACAAGGTAGAGCTACTCGACAGTTTCTGGAACGCCTTGTTGCAGTATGTTCTCACCTCCTTCTCCTCGATAAGGAAATCTGGAAATGTCTGTCAGAGCCGCTATGCTCAGCATTACCCCTCAGTGTACATGAGACCCAAGTAATACAGAATCTGATCACAACTAATGACAGAAAGACTGGTATCACTGTAAGAATTGGCAAGAGGAACAAGTGGAATGATTTTAGCCTTTACCAACTGGGAATGTAGTTGAAATAGACCTGGCAGTACATGTATATAGTTCAAAAAAATTCATTCCTTAAGAAATACTGATAATCGACCAAAAAATCTGAAAGACTTGGTTTCCTCATCACCTTTCCTCTATGCTTGATGACAGAATAATAAAAGAACCAACTACAGTTTTTATAGTGGCTTCCTGGTTTCCAAAGCAGCTGATGTGGGTCAAGGGAGTACCCCAAACAACCAACACTACTAAATTTTTCTTATTTAATAAGGATGGGACAGACAGTATAATTGATTTTTTTCTTTTTCCAATTTTCTTATAAATATATACTAATACTTTATAAAGGTTGACCTATAGTTAGTTGCCTTTTTGTTGAACACGGAAGTCGACCAGTTGTAACTCACCCTAAAGACAACTATTGAAATACCAAGAAAACAGTTCTGCATGAACTTCATTCTGTGGGATACTGGTACAGAACCAGAACATCACCTGATTCTAGCCACCTTGACAGAAGCTGTATTTGATATACACTTTAGACATAAGAATGATGTAGGAAATGGAGACTTTCTGAGTGAAAACACACTTCAAAACAACTATCCATTTTATTGCAATGTATTAAAATTGCTACATGTGGTCTCTTTTTAAAACATTAATCTCATGTCAGTTTCCTTTAGATAGTAAATTGAAACCGATTAGTTATGTGTACATTTTAGCCTAGCAGATTTTACTAAAATCAATTATTATAGAAAAATGTCAGAGAGACGATCAACAAATGCTAAAAGTTATTTTTTTATTAATTTTGGATTTTTGAGACAGGAGCTCTCTGTTTAGACCTGGCTGGCCTCAAACTCACAGAGATCCATTTACCTCCTGAGTGCTGGGATAAAAGCATAGTCATCATGCCTGGATAAAGTTATTTTTAAAGGTACTAATAAATACTTCATTACTGATTCCAAAGAATACCTGAAACTCTTATCATTTTTAATCTAGTAGTAAGTTTAAAAATTCAAAGGCTTTAATTAATTTTGGCTTAAATATATCAAAAATGACTATCAAATGAAAATTCATTGAGAATCTCATAACTATATGTTAAGAAACTAGGTGATCTAAAGAAATTTGTTCAAGGATATAGATTACAATTTCAATTTTTACAGATAACCTGTATTCACCCATTTAAAAAGTATTTGAGTTTTTGTAATATATAATACCTAACACATAGTATATATTAATAAGTAATAATATTATTTTATAATATAATTTGTATATACTATGTAATTATTACTACAACTAATATAATCATTTCAACATTAAATGACACAATATTTTATATATTTCTATGTAATTAATAATATTTACTAATATATATTTTTCATGTAATTAAATAATATGACACACAACACAATATTTCTAATTGGACATATTGTTTTACTGGTTATTTAAAATATTTTTAAGACAGGCTCTTAGCACGTAGCCTTGGTTGTTCTGGCAACTGAGTTATGTAGCACAGGCCAGCCTCAACCTCTTATCAATTCTGCTGCTGCCGCCCAAGTGCTGGAACTGCAGAAATGTGCTGCTACACTGACTGCTGATATTTTGTTTAATGAGAAAATCATCCTAAAAAGCACTTATTAGATCCCATTGACAAAATGAGGTATCTAGATCAGAAGCGAGGACTACACTCACGTATAGGGATAAGTGCTTAGAATGCAATTACAGTAGTTTAGGAAGAGGCAGTAGTAGGTTATCCCGAGGGCCCATGGCCTCAGCAGCCACAGGACAGTGGGCTAGGTTTACAGTACCGGGTAAGAATGTCCTCCTATTGACCAGGCCTTAAGTCCGATTAGATGGCTGTTGGTTATCCCCAAGATGTAAGTGTCGCTACTGCACCTGGAGACCTTCACAGACAACCACAACTGGTGGCAATGTGAACAACAACTGCCAGCACATTCCCTGGCTCCGCCTGGTACCCAAGGCTCAGGAGCATCACAGAAGAGGGGACAGATTATAGTCCAGAGGACCAGGCTATCCGCTGCAAGATAGTGTCATCTATACGATAGGGAAGCGTTCTTCATGAAATCTTAATGATAGGACCCCCTAGATGACCTGAAAAATGACACTACCAGTTGACATGTCACTGTAGATGGGGGAAATCTCACAAGGTCCCACCATTTGATGAAGAGTTACAGGTAACTAACGGCTGCTGAAAGGAGGGAGAATCAGTCCAATCCCAAATCATCAGAGCAGACACATATACACATATAAACACTAAAGGGACCAGCAGGTTGCACTTGTAAGTTTATATGTATGAATAATTTAAAAAGGTCATGAATTTGAGGAGGAGAAGAGATGGGAAGAATTGGGGTAGAGAGGGGAGGAGAAATAACGTAAATACAGTACTCACATATTGAGTTTCAAAAACAAATGAATACATTTCCACCAAGATATGAGTCTTTTAACTAGCGCGAACTCTGATGCTAATAAGAGAAATGTGAATAAATCCACATAGATATATACCAAAGAATATTTTTACAACTGACAAAGCAAAATGATCGATCAAGTGGCGGTCACTCTGACATCGACTCCATTTGCCAAGGACAAAGCATCATTATCAAATGCTGAGGGAAACAGTCCCTCACAAATGGCACTATGATGAAGCATAGTAAAAAAAGACACAAAGACAAAGTTGGGTTGGCAGGAAAAGGACTGTGCATGTGGGAGGAGTCGGGGGTGTGAGATGATCAAAACACATTACCTGATATTCTCAAAGAACTAAGAAAAATATTTTTAATATCCTCACTAAGCATTTAATTAATTCAGGAAATAAAAATTTAGAACAGAAAATAAATTTGTTTAGATTGAAAAGAATTAAAGTCTAAATGTCTACGTTAGACAGAATTTTTTCATACATATCAGATTTATTCAACACCCTGTAATAAAGCAATATAATTTCAAACAAACTGCAGAAACATCTAAGTAAAATGGGTAAGGAAAAAATGAGGAAAATGCTTTCTGCAGATACAAGCATGGTGTTATTCTCAAGAAACAATACTCAAGTGTAATTCTGGAGGGAATCTGGGGTATATTTTAGTGGTACAGAGTTTGTATAACATATGCAAATATCTGAATTCAATCATCACCACTACAAACAGTTAAAAATTTTCTGCATCACAAATTGTCAAATTTGATTTCAGAATGTTGTGTGAAGTTCTACTACCATATTTCCTGAGAAACAACAGGAAGACTGGACATTCACAGGACACCTAGCATATGGCTATGTTACTTAAAAATAAATGCTAAGGTGAGATTTTCTTTTCAAAATTAATAGTACGTTCCTAAATTATGAGGTTTATTCCTTCCTCGGGAATGCATCACGTGTATCTCCCTCTTCAACCCCCCAATAATTCCTCATTCTATAGCTTAGGTACCAGTGAAATCTGGAGACTGGACCTCCAGGAATTAAGAATCGATGGGGTCAGGAGGGTGGGGCTCTAGTGATGGAATTACTGGCCTTACAAGAAGAGCAGGGCAGGGCTGGAGAGATGGCTCAGTGGTTAAGAGCATTGCCTGCTCTTCCAAAGGTCCTGAGTTCAATTCCCAGCAACCACATGGTGGCTCACAACCATCTGTAATGAGGTCTGGTGCCCTCTTCTGACCTGCAGGCATACACACAGACAGAATATTGTATACATAATAAATATTTTTTTTAAAAAAGAAGACCAGGACACAGTGCTCTTTATTTCATGGACATACAAAATTAAGTAGCAACTGGCAAGAAGCCTCATAAAAAATGGAGTTGGCAGAATCTTGATCTGGGACTGACCAGCCTCAACAACTCTGAGGAAGAGATAAAGGTTGCTACTTACACTATCTAATCTTGGATATTTTGCTATAGAAGCCCAAACCAACTAAATCCTTGTCTGATGACACGGAATGGCCGGAAAACATAGGCTGGAAGGAGACTAAAATGGTGTGGCTGTGAGAGTCAGATCAAGTTATTTGGGGTTGAGAGGATACAGTACTGGAGCCCCACAACCTCCAGGCTGAGGTACCACAGATTGTGCACGCAGCTGCCTCTGGAACCAGGGTTAGAGTAGTTAGATTTCCATAAATTCAAGACTGCATGTTGGCTTTCTTCACTGTAAGCATTTCAAATAAAGCCCTGAGAAAATGGTCACCATTTTCTAGGTGCTAACCCATCAACTCTGTATATTTTAAGCATATACAGAGTTGCGCTTTTGCAGTTTGCAAATGTGCATGACTTTTCATAACACAAAGGTTCTCAATTTCAAGAAAGGTTGTAGGCCGAGACTGCTCGTTAGTTTCCTGGCCGCCCAGACCCGAATAATCAATCACACAGGAACTATATTAATTACAACACTGTTCAGGCAATGACTCAGGCATATTTATCTAGCTCTTACATCTTGAATTAATCCATTTCTATTAATCTGTGTATCGCCACAAGACTGTGGCTTACCAGGTAAGGTTCTGTTCTGGCATCATTCTCCTTCGCAGTTACATGGTATCTCTTTGACTCTGCCTACTCTCTCTCTCTATCTCTTCCAGCTTGGCTATATCCTGCCCTGCTATAGGCTGAAGAATCTTCTTTATTAACCAATGGTAATAAAACATATTCATAGCATACAGAGGGAAATCCCACATCAAACTCTTTTCTATCTTGCCACCTTGGTGTATTTGTTTAAATGTGTAATAATTCAACGAGACAGGCAGGCCTTTTGTCTGTAGCCTGCCTGACTCCATCCCTATTCAGTGAAAGCTGCTACCTCTTTCCTCCTGCTGTCCTCACCATATTCAGTGTTGCGATGGAATACAGAGCATCTCACATACCAGGCACAGGCTCCACCACACACTACACCCATGCTGCTTCCTAGCCGTCTTGACTGAGTCAGAGATTGTCTCCCATCTCTGTAAGGGCTGTTGCCAACATTAAGAAATACGAACAGCCCAGCATTCCTGTGTGTGTAACCCTTGGCCTTTCCATTCCCAGGAAGGGGACACTGCCTTAATTCTGGGAATATCTTTAAGGACATATCCTTTCCTGTGGTCTGCCACTGTACTGTACATCTGACAAGACAGGGCCTGTTTGACTTCATAAGATGGCTCAGGTGCTAGTGTCCTCTATCAAAACCATACAACAGCTGCACACGGACAGCGGAGGGAAAATAGAAATTTCTCTTCCTCTCTTTCAGGGCCTTCCGCAATGTCGCTCAAGCTGCTATTCTAGTCAAATCTCTTACAACCTCCTTTGCAAGGCAACTAAAACTCTACTTACATCAGCTGCTTTCCTCTGACCTCACTCACATGTTGGTAGACTTATGGTTTTGCTCATAAAAAAATGTTAACAAGTTCTTACTAAATTTTCCTTTCCTATCAAAGGGTTACTTATCCTAGTTACTACTGGAAGAGAAACTTGTTCTAAGAAGCATTTTTGATATTATTAATCAGTGTGATCACTACCTCCAACACACTCCACACTCTGTGCCACACCCACGGCCATCTGCAGACTCCTCTCTTACCATCAGCAGTTTATTCTAGATTTCAGATGCTTCAAGAGCCTGCACTTCCACGCATCTCTGACCCCACCTTGGTAGCAGCATGGTACCATGAAATAGAGCCCAACAGTTACTAGTGTAGAAAACTGAAAAGGAATAAACCCTTGAAGCCAGGTATGGTGGCTCACACCCACAGTCCCAGCAACTGGGAGGCGAGGGCAGAATGATCACTGAGTTCAAAGCACACTACAGATTGAGATCCAAAATAGCTAGGCTATAGAGTGAAACACATCAAAGACACAACAAATAAATAAATTATTAAATAAAATAGAAGGCAATGTCTGCAGAAGGTCATCACTAAATAATCAGTACAATCGATGTATTTCCCCTGCTCCTTAGGTATAGTAATAATCAACATATAATAATCAATACAATCTATACATTTACCCTGCTCCTTACGATACTAGAGGACACAATGGGTATAATATCTTCTGGGTCTCCTCACAGTTTCTTTTCTTTTGTTGAAAATAGAGTCTTTCCTCATAGAACATAACCTGATTATTATTTCCCTCTCTGTGTTCCTCTCAGGTCCTCCTGAGTGTCCCTCTGCAGTTTCTACTCCCTTTCTGTCTCTCATTAGAAGATCAGGCTTCTAAGAAATAACAACCAAACATAACAAAACAAAATATAACAAAATGAACCAAAAGCTATCATATCGAAGTTAAACACAGCAACCCAACAGGAAGAGAAGAGCCCTGAGAATAGGTAAAAGAGTCAGGAACCCACTTTTTCTCAGTCAGGAGTCCCATAAAACACTCAGCTAATATCTATAATATAAGGCAGAGGACCATACATACCATGTAGGCCTATGCTTGCTGTCTCAGTCTCTCTGAGCTCGTATGAACCTTGCTTAGTTGATTCAGATGGCCTTGTTCTCCTGGTACCCTCCATCCCCTTGGGCTCTTAGACTCTTTCTGCCTCCTCTTCCACTAAATTGCCTGAGCTCTGAGGGGGCATTTGATGAAGACTGCCAATTTAGACTTTCTGCATAATGTCTATCTGTGAGTCTCTGCATCTGTTTCCATCTGCTGCTGGAGGAAGCCTCTCTGATGATGGCTGGATAAGGCATTGATATATGAGTATAACAGAATACCATTATGAATCATTTTATTGATTTTTTTTTTAACGACCAGTTGTGTTTGGTTTTACTCTAGGCCTCTGGGCTATCTAGTCACTGGTTCTTGGTTATCCAAGCAGTATTGGCTATGGGTATAAGTTCCCCTTTGCGGAGTGGAACTTACTTCAAACCAGACATTGATGTCTTTGTACTCTTCTACGTCAGTACAAGTTACACCACAGCAATTACGGTTCCCCGTAAAGACGTCATCAGGCTCTCCATGTGACAAAGGTGTCAACAGTGTAAAGGGAGTGCAAGAACACATGTGCGAATGAGGGACAGAAAGAAAATGCCAGTTTCAGGAGAGACAAAAGAATTACAGAAGAAAGTTTCACAGAGTGTAGTCTGTAGAAAACTCAGCGGAATGCCAAGATTAAAAGAAAAAAATCAATAAAACCTTTGAAACTGGAACCATGTCAAGGTCTTTTAGACTTGATGGTAGAATACGAGGCTAGGACTTCAAGAATTGTAAAAATCTTCCTTCAGTAACCGCAAAAGCAATTCCTCGATATTCAGGAGTCAACAGTCCCCAAAAGATGCTCAGCACAGAGACTGACAGTCCAGACTCAAAAGGTGCTCAGCACAAACTGCTCACTGCAGAGACCGACAGTCCAGACCCAAAAGGTGCCCAGCACAGACTGCTCACTGCAGAGACCTACAGTCCAGACTCAAAAGGATTCTTACCATGACTGTAATTAGTCATTCAGGCAAAACTGCATACACATCTAACTGCATACATAATTGGCTAATTGTGTCTTCAAAATAAAGGGCTAAGGGTTAATTGTCTCCACATCTGGCCATAAAGAAAGAGGTTGTCCTTTGCAAATATGACACCGTACTTAGAAGATACCTCGCAGTAAAGAACCATCCCCGCTACTACTAATAGTTATAATACTAACACATGCTTACAAATTAATACCTTTCACTGCGATCCCGAAAACACTTCACAAACATTAGTCTCGCAGTACTCCTGTGAGCTATGAATGGTGCTTATGTCAATGATGTCAATGAGGAAACACAGCAAGATTAGGGATTTGTCCCTTCTCT
Source organism: Alexandromys fortis (assembly GCF_014885135.2). Taxonomy (NCBI): domain Eukaryota; kingdom Metazoa; phylum Chordata; class Mammalia; order Rodentia; family Cricetidae; genus Alexandromys; species Alexandromys fortis. The sequence continues at coordinate 2,160,439 of NW_026068014.1, read as the reverse complement.
CTACACTGGCTCAAGTCATCAGAGATGCTCAGATCGGAGCTCAGTTCACACCAGCACAGAAATGAGCTTAAAAACAGCTCCGAACAGCCCATGAGTTAGAGATAATGCTGACTTCTTTCATGAATATTTTTTCTTCAAAAAAATTTGTGAGTGTGTGCACATGCTAGTGTGCGTGTGCACAGGCGCATGCATGTGTGTGTGTGTGTGTGTGTGTGTGTGTAGGTTGTAAGGGAGCCGATGCTGGGTCCTGTTAAGAGAACTGCTGAGTCATTGCTCTGCTCTCTCCTGTTAGGCAAATATACACTGAGAAACTGGAGCTAAGAAGCAAATATTCACTGTTCTTTAGTTTGATTTGATGATTAAATAATTCAGTAGTTTTTAAAGGTACAGAAAGTTATATGATATGCTACAATGTCTTCACAACCATGTAAAAGATTAACCTTCTGTTAGAGAAAAGAGTTGGAATGTTCTGGATTTAGAAAAAATGGCATGAGGATGAGTTGGACCTAAAAACATGACAGAAGGATTTTTATAAAGTAAAACTGATGCTGTTTAGATACACAGGAAATTACTAGTCAGTAGATCTAATTTATATTACCAGAATACTTCAACACAATGTAATATATATATAGACATCAGCACAGCACTGCTATTCAGTGTAACTTCAGTGTCTTAAGACTCAAACACATTTAACAACCAAACAGACACTTTAGGATTGGTTTATTTACTTATTTCGTACTGAGGATTACATCTAAGTCATTGTACATGTCAGGGAAACCTCTTTATCACTAAGCTATATCCACAGCACTGAATTTGCCTTCTATAGCTAAAAAAATTCTTGTAGCCACATCGGGAAATGTCTGGATGAGTTCCTTACACATCAGAAATAATTATAAATTCTCTGCTTCGCTTCAGTTCATCTGCCCAATAAGGCTAACCTAGTGGAAATACAAGGAAGAGCAAAGCCATAGGTCCTGTCAGGGGACTTCTGCTCTATGCACGTTTATGCACTGTGTCTCCCTCTACAAAGGTTTTGAGGCAATGTCCAGCAGACTACAGCAAACATTGGTTTATACAAAGAAACAGAACCTGCTCAAGATAAGAATTAGGAAAAATGAAATTCCTATGTTTCAAAGTTGGTTCAAAATCACTGTACACACAGAGACAAAAAGAAAAGAAGCAATGGGGGGGATAGATTATGTAATAAGATCTATTTTTCGCGTTTGAGAGGTAAACATTAATGCAGCATAGGAGTGCTTACACAAGACAGTGAACTTGTCAGGGAACACCTGGGAGAGCCTCTGGGAAACAGTCACATCCTGGGCTGGGCTTGAGGGGCTGGCTTTCATGACGGCTGCTGTGACAAGGGTATTCCTCATGCAGCACACGGCAAGCTAAGGCAGAGCACTGTGCAGGTGTGTGCCATGTTGGGAAGTGGGAAACAGACTCCAGCCATCTGGGAAGGTAGGACACAGACCTAGAGGGACCTGGGAGAGCTGCAGCCTATTTGTTATTATGGAGTACAGAAGACACAGATCTGAGGTGGGAGATAGTAGTATCACTTTCTTGTCCTTCATTTTTTTAGAGTGGGCAAATCTAATCTGTGTGTTAAGAACAGAGCAGGTCAAACGTCAGGAGGAAGATGAGAGATCTCCCAGAAGACAGTGATGAAGAAATGAGGTGTCAGGGCCTGTCTGATCTGAGGTCCTGACTGAGAGGACAGACAGCAGATGCTCTGACTGTCCTAGGGAATACTTCAGATAAAGAAAGGAGGAGATGCCCTCATGACTGGAATGCACCTCACCTCTGTGTCCAGGGTTCCCGAAGGCTGGCACTGCAAATTTTCCTAATGCTTCAGTCAGGTTACTACAGGAAGAACTGACACGTAATTTTGTATCAGTAATATTTTCCATCAATGAAAATGATATAAAAATTGCTTTTAGTTAAATGCCCATGCAGTCTATCTAAAATTAGACCATGAAACGTGTTTTCCTTTAAAACAGAAGTGGAAGACTAAATTGTTTCATCTGGAACTATAACCTGAGACCTGAAACACTGTGGCTATATTCTAGATCGGGTTTCAACACTTTTTGTATTCATTTATGAATTTCTTTTACATATTTTATACGGGTATATAAATATGTATGAGCGTATGTTCTATGTGTGTACAAACGAGTGTGCGTGAGTGTGAGACAGAGGTGCCAGCTGTCTTCCTCTCTCTGAGTGTGCAGCTGCTGGCTGATGAGCTGCACTGTCCTTGTGCCCACCGAGGATGAGGCTTCCAGCAATGCTCGCCACAGCTACACTGTTACAGGTGTGCTAGGGATCTGAACTCAAGCCCTCATGCTTACGTGGTGGGTGTTAAGTGACCTAGACATCTCCCCTACCCCTGCTCATTTCCTTTTAAACAACAATGAGCTGACGTTTTCCCAGTCACATGATTTGTAATCACTGAGAATCTTGTCCTCCCGCCTCCTACAAGCCATGATCTAGGAAGAAGCTTAAAAAGTACTTGCTGAAAAATGAAAACTAAAGAAAAACCATCTGTTCCCTAAACCTGTATAGAGTTAGCTACCGCTGCTAGCCCGGGATGAGAAGGCCAGTGTGGAAGTGCCCACTCTTCTTCAATCAACAACCATCTTAAATGAACATTAGGAAAGACATACCTGCTAAATAATTATCTCCATGATTTTTGTTATGAAAATTGCTGTCTGAAGCGTGGACAGCTCCTTATAACGCTCGTCCTAGAGCTCCAGAGAGGATCATTCATAAGAAAACGCTTACGGGGAAGGTGGCTCCGCACCTGAGCGTGTGTACTGCTCCCACTTGACCAAAGTCCAGGGCACAATGCCCATGCTGGGCGGCTCAGACCACCTGTAAATTCCAGCTCCAAGGCTGAGGCCTCTGTCCCGCCCTGGTACTGGCCTCAGGGGTACTGGTGAGCTTGAAGGTAAAAGGGATTGATTTGTGAGATTTGTGAGATTGATTTGGAGAGTAGGGACAACTTCTGAAGAGAAAGGAGACCAGCAGAAAGGGCAGGAGGGAAAACAGGGGTGCTGGGAGTGAACACAACCAAAGGATCAGACATTGGGAAACCCATTATTGGCATCATGTATATAGGTGATAAAGTTACCATTTAGTTTGCAAGTAAAGTCAGTTTTACATGTCTGAGAACAGCACACAATTTTCTCTTCAGATTCATGTACTAACTCAGGTATCAGGAGTCCAAGTCAGGTGAGGGAAGCGGCTCAAGTTTATTCTCTCTGCACTCAGTTGATGTTAAAAAGACCATAATTTGGTGCCAGCTGGAACTACAGAGTGAGACTCTCCGTCAAAATTAAAAACAACAATAATAACAACAACAACATACACATCCATTGTTTCTGATTTTGGGATATTTTGTTTTTATGGGGTTTGTTTGTGTGTATATGTTTCTTGTGTTTTTAATTTTTTTATGTTCTGGTTTGTTTTGTATGCTAATTTGTTTTTTAAAGAGGGACAGAAAGCGAAGGAGCAAAAGTGGGTGGGTGGCAAAATGAGGAAGATCTAGGAAGAGTCTGGGGAGGAAAATGATCAGAATATATTGCATGTTACTTTTTTTTTCCAAAAAAAGCTATTTAAATATTAAGAAACACTTTTTAAACATTAAAAGGTCTTAAACAATAAAAAAATGTCAGTGTAAATTTCCCAAGTGACAGGTAAAAGGTGAAACATATGAGTGGCCTGTTTTCTTGCCAGATTTATTGGTGTCCTGAACTCTTCAGGTCTTCCTTAGCCTTTGAAGCTGCAGTGATCACGTTCTGTATTACGAATGTCTTCTACACAATTTGGTCTATGCTAAGTAAGATTAGGTTTCACTATCTGAGCAGCATAAAATGATACTACGGTTCTGTTGTTTCCATTTTCACACACGTTTGTCTGACAAAAACGATTCATTTGCCTCCCTCGGCGGTGATCGCAGCTTTCTGCAGCCACTGGGCACACCAGATTATCTCCTGAGTGGTCTCAAGCTCATTAAGATAACGCATCTTAGAACAGTCTATTAAAATATAGACTAAACTAAAAATTTTGAACTAAGCAATTTTAAAAGAAAAAGATAAATTTGTCAAATTAAGTTCGACTTAATTTGAATTGTTTTATGGCTACTAGTCACAGATTAGTGGACTGTTCCCTTAATGCTACAGGAATCTCTTGGCAGGTTAGCAATGTGTCTCCTGAGTAACACTCCCTGGCCTCCTTGGCAGAAAGCAGCAGTTTATGAGGTGCAAAGGAAAGCTGCTGGAGCAGACTGTCAAAAGCTTACTCGAAGGCCTATTCTCTCAAAGGTTTTATCAGACCTCCTCCTGCTATGATGGAGACAATGGACAGGGGTGAGACACATTAGAGGTGGTGAGCAGGGGACAGGAAAGTCGGAGGCACTGATGGCATTAGGAGCCACTACACTACTTTTCAACTGCCCAGCTTGGGACATTTTTAAATGAAGAAAAGTCAACCACTAATTTAAGTCACTAATTCAGGACTGTCTATTACTTGAGCAGATAAATAGATTTCCTCATCCATCTGTGTAAATTGAGGCACTTATCATACTCTCTGAAAGATGATTAAAAGGGAGGGTGCAAGGGGAGAGGATGGGAGAGGGGAAGGGGCAAGTAGAACCTGAGGGAATGGGATAGTTGAGCTGAGGAAAGGCAGAGATGAGAGCAAGGCTATTTTGATTTAGGGAGCCATTATGGGGCTAGCAAGAAACCTGTAACTAGAGAAATTCCCAGGAATCCACAAGGATGACCCCAGCTAAGACCATAAGCAATAGAGAAGAAGGGGCCCAAATTGGCCTTGCCCTGTAGTCAGACTGATGAATATCTGAAATATCGCCATAGAACCTTCATCCATCAACTGATGGAAACACAGGCAGAGACCCGCAGTGGAGCACTGGACTGAGCTCCCAAAGTTCATTTGAAGAGTGTGGGACGTGAGAATATGAGCAAAGAGGTCAAGACCATGATGGGTTCACCCACTGAAACAGTCTACCTGAGCCATTGGGAGCTCACTAACTCCAGCCGGACAGGGAAGGAACCAGCATAGGATCAGACTAGTCCCTCTGACAGTTGTGGTTGAGAGTTGCATGGCTGGGGCAGACTGAGGGGCCACTGGCAATGGGACCAGGATTTAATTCCTTCTGCTTGTACTGGCTTTTTGGGAACCTGTTCTCTTTGGACGATACCTTGCTCAGCCTAGATATAGTAGGGAGGGCCTTGGACCTTCCCCAAAGCAAAGTGCCTTACTTTTTCTGTAGAGTGGATAGGGGTGGGGAGGGGTGTGTGTGTGTGTATGTGGAGGGAATGGGAGGAGGGGAAGGAGTAGGAACTTGGATTGGTATGTATAATGAAAAAAGATAGTTTGTTTTTTAAAATAATTTAAAAATAAAATAAAAATACTGTAGCTTTCTCAAAAACATTTCCCCCAAAACTTTCTATAAAGTGGTATATCATGTTACTATTATTCATTCTTTGAAGACTGGAGATTGAAGGCTTCTGTTAAAATGCATACAGTCTGAGAAGAGTTACATTTCAAGCTATCAATATAATTGACTATATCACAGTGAATCAGGTATCTTTGGTAGCTGGGTAGACTCAGTAGGGATAAAACTCAAGGCCTGTAGTTTTTCTGTAGAAAGATTCTATTTCCACTTCACTCCTATAAAAGATATGCTGATGACAGTCTTCATGGAGAATACTAGAAGAGAAAGGGGAGAGAAGAGATAAAGTGATGAAGGAAGGGAAAGGAGGGGCAGGAAAGGATTGGAAGGAGGAGGAGATGATACAAGAACGGGAAAGAAGGGAATACCAAAAGCAAGCTTATCTCGTTTCACTATAAAACACTATATAACTGCCTCCGCAAGGGCACCCTTTATTTTTGCAACTCCTCATTATAAAAATTCATGTGTGAGTATGTTAACCATCCAGTTTAAACCACAAACTCTGATAGGAAAAGAAACAAGATCAGTTCAGAAAAACCAGATATGCCTGAAGCTTTGCCCAGGAGACAGTCATTCTACTGAGTGTTAAAACATTTCTTAAAGTTTATTGCCTTTGAGACTCTGGACTAGGTACTAGACACTCAAAAGAATGACTCCAATCATGTCTGATCTTCAAAACTCTCCCAAGGATCCTACTGTCTTTGGATGTAAACCTTGCTCAATCTAGATGTAGTAGGGAGGGCCTTGGACTTTCCACAGGGCGGGGTGCATGGCACTCCTTTAGGGTTTGAGGGGTGGGGGAAGAGTCTGTGGAGGGAGAGGGAGGGGACTGGGATAAGGGGAGAAAGTGGGAATTTGGATTGGTATTTTTTTTAAGTAAAAAGAAAAGAAAAGCCTCATTGGTATACTCTTCAGTTATTCACTAGAATTTATGCAACCTTTAAAGAATAAATAGCATTGTAAAAAAAAAAAAAGCAAGCTCTGGCAGCATGCTGAGATGTGCCTGCTATCACTAACACTCCCTGAAGCTGAAGTAGGGCAGCGGAATCCGTACGAGGGTGGGGAGGACAGTCTGGGAAAGCTGCACAGAAGAAACGATCCCTACATTGGGTCTTCAAGGACTACATTGGGTCTTCAAGGACTACATTGGGTCTTCAAGGATGCAAGAGGATTTTGTAAAAAGGGATGTGCATCCCAGCCAGAGGCAACTGCACAGAAAGCTCGGCAGATAACAGGTGAGGTACAAATACAAACTGTTGCTGAAGCACAGAGAGCACTGAGGGAAAAGCAGAATAAAAAGGTGGCGTGTGGGAAGGGACCTGGTTAGAAGTCAGGCCAAAGCTATGCTATGCTTCATCCATTGGCTTCCTTCCTTCCTTCCTTCCTTCCTTCCTTCCTTCCTTCCTTCCTTCCTTCCTTCCTTCCTTCCTTCCTTCCTTCCTTCCTTCCTTCCTCCCTCCCTCCCTCCCTCCCTCCCTCCCTCCCTCTCTCCCTTCCTCGTCCTCTTTTTTTTTTTTTAACCCACAAGTCTTACTGTTCATGGGAAATGCATGTTTTTAAGGATTCATCTTAAAGTTTTGAATCTGTGGTTGTATGCTTAGGAATTTCATATTAAACAAGCCAATATGGGAACACAGGAAAATAGTTTTGCTGTACGTATCACTTTTGCTGCATCAGTAATCATATGCGAGCATTTTCTCTTAAAAAATGAAAAGAAAGCAAGGTATAGATATAATCTGATCCTTCTTATCTCCCCCAGATATGTCAGGGCAAGTACTTACAGCACACGGGGCCTCAAAGAATGTACCTGCACTATCTTGTTATCTCTAGGCACTCGGTGGAATAGAATGAGCAAACGGCAGAGCACATGCAGGCCAAGCAGGACTCTGGAGTCCCCTGAGTTAAGAGTTGTTGGGCCAATTACAGAAAACTTTCTGAGTATGTCCCAATTACTACATGGGGCAAATGCATAAAAGTACCTATTGCCAGCATGGTGGTGCACACCTTTAAACCCGGTACTTGGGAGGCAGTGGATCTGTGTTATTTTTGTTACTAAAGCAACAATCAAATTTATAAAGTAGAACCTTCTAAGTGAAAAAGGTAGCTGGATGAAAGATCTATTATATTTTTGGTGGCTATTTAGCTTCCTTTGGGGAATGCCATTAACCACACATGAGAGAATTAGAACACAAAATATAAAAATGTAAACTTAATTAGCTTAAGCCATGAAAACTTTTCCATCTGCAGTAAAATCCCCCCACCACACAGACACAGATACACAGACACACATACACACAGATATATATATATATATATGTATATATATATATATATGCACATATACAAACACACACATAAACAAATAAATGTTTAAAAACAAATCTTACTCTTCTGGTGTTACCTGTAATTTGCCACACACTAGATCAACGGTTCTCAACCTTCCTAATGCTGAGACCCTTTAATGCAGCTCCTCGTGCTGTGAATAATAATAATAGTATTGCTACAATAAATAATAATAAAATAACTTTATTGCTACTTCATAACTGTAGTTTTGCTACTGTTATGAATTATAATGTAGGTACCTGATATACTGTATCAGAAACCTGATATATCTGATGTAAGACCAGCAAAAAGGTGTGGCCCACAAGTTGAGAACCACTGAATTATATGATATACGCAACTATGAAATGTAAATATCATTTGGTGTATTAAAAATTGGGATCTGGCCGGGCAGTGGCGGCGCACGCTTTTTATCCCAGCACTTGGTAGGCAGAGGCAGGTGGATCTCAGTGAGTTCGAAACCAGCCTGGTCAACAAAGCAAGTTCCAAGATAGCCAGGACTGTTACACAGAGAAACCAAAACTGGGATCTGAAAGCACTGTGGGGTTGACACAAGATGATGTAAGCCACAGTCTATGATGATGTGTATACCTCTACACACAGACTTTATAAAGGGAACAATGCCTGATTAAATCTTCTCAATTGAAGGATTATTGATATTACATTTTTACAAAGTCAGTTTTAAGATTTTTTTGCTTATTTAATCTTATTAAGAATATGTGGCTTGAGTAGATCCCTTCAAATATAGTAAGCTCCAACTGAGTTGCTATGGATGATGCTTTTCAGTACCCGGTGAGAAAGCGCTGCCTAGTGTGGTTTGAGCATTCTGTGCTTCCACTATTCTCACTACGCTTTTCCTTTTGTTTGTCATGGTTTATATTCTTTGGCTAAAGAAACTTTTTAAAAATCTTACACTTTATTATGAAGCTGCCAAGATTTTCATATTTCTTGCAAAGAAAAATTTCACAAATTACAATACAAAAGTTTGAAAAGTAGCAATGTAAACAAGACTTGAAAAAAACTCTTTAAATATCTATCACTTAATTAACTTTAATTAGTTTAATTTATTATACAAAATAATAGCTTATTATGACATTTTGATATATGCATATTGTGACCTCAAATCTTCTTTACCTATTACCCTCTTTCCCTCCCCTTTTTTGTGCAAATAGTTCCCCTTTATTTTCATATCTTATTTTTTTAAAAATTTACATCTCGCATATGAGATAAAATATCTGATATCTCTTTGAGACTATTATTTTGTAAGCCTCTTAATTCTTGTATAAGAAAGTCCTATATGAAGAGGGCAAAACACATACAAAAAGACCCTTGGGGAGGTAAGTCCCTACTGTTGAAGACACCATGTATTTCGGACACAGGACATAGAGGACCTAAGCTGGATCTAACCTGAAAGCATCCTCCCTGAAGACTAGCTTTCATGGTACCAGAAGGCACCATGCAAGCTTCCAAAGGAGGAAAGCAGCCAACAGTCCTACCGACTATGGTAGTAGTGGCCTATGAACGATCAGCACGGCACAATGACCCTAAAGCTGCAGCAGTGGCATGTACACCTTGGTGGTCATCATCAACAGCTCTCAGATTGTGCTCAAGACTTGATTAACATGAGGGAAGACATGCTTGGTTCTGGAAACCGAGTCATACTCAGAGCTGCTAAAGTCATGGGTCTTTGAGGCACCACTACTAACACCACTTTAGCAAACCAGCAGAATTCCTAACTGCATTCTAAACAGTTTTCCTTAAACCCACAGATAAATGTAGCTCTCACCCCTAATTAAAGAAATTTCTCCTTACAACAGTTGGAGATACACAAAACTGTAGCCAACCAAAATGCAGAGAACAAGTAGCCATGTGGTACCCAGCCCTGACGGATAAATCTGCAACACAAATGCTACCCCTAAGCCTGAGGGAACATCCCAGAAGAAGAGGTGGGAAGACTGTTAAGACTCAGAGGAGCAAGAAATTTGAGGTGTGACTTCATTTCCAGAAATGCCAGGAGCTCTACACCCACAAGTCTCACCAACATGGTCGCCTAACCAAGATTTGAGCAAGGATGACACCAATTCTCACGACAACATGGAAGGGGGAAAATCTCAGAGGGCCCCAACCAAACACAAAGAACTATATACAGGCAATTAAGGAATGCTGAGAGCACTCGGGGAAATAGCCTTCCTCAGGGAAGAGACACCCGCCCACCCAGTTGGCCAATATTATGTGGTTAGTCCTGGTGTCTCTCTCTCTCTTTCTCTCTCTCTCTCTCTCTCTCTCTCTCTCTCTCTCTCTCTCTCTCTCTCACACACACACACACGTAAGATAAGGAATAAACATGCTGTATTTTTAATTTTAGGAATATATACAAGCATATATATACATACAATTACACACATGCATGTACTCGTGTGCAGGCGCACACACATACAATGAAGAAGAAGCCATAAACTTGAGAGAAGAGCAAGGGGTGGTGGTACAATGGGAAGGGTTGAAGGAAGAAAAGAAAAAGCAAAAAATGATGGAATTACATTTTATATTGAAAAAATAAAAATCATTAAAAAGGAAAAAGTGCACCTGAATATATTAATTACAAAATGAGATTTAATCAGCATACTGTGTTTAGTCTATTTTGTATGTTTGCCACTGTGTATTAATTCCAGGGAACCACTTGTTTGAAATACAAGAATTATGTATAGAATAAAACTGAAAATACTACCATAAATCTCTGAAAATAAATATTGCTATCCTGAAATAAATGTTAGTTGGCAAAACAAACAAGCAAACAATAACAAACTGATCCTTGGGAATCATTGTTTACAAATAATCTCTTAAAAGTATTATTTAAAAATCTGATTTGTAATATGCCTTTATTTAACGAATGGGTGTCAAAACAGTTATGATACAGAAAAAATATTCAAATACAATGATTTTTGAAGAAATGTATAATTTATAGACAATAACAGATGTGTACAGAAGGCTGAATAGGTTAAAAATCCACTCTGTTCTAACACTGCAAGGCAAACGCCAGTCCACAGCTAGTTTTACAGCTGTGTGTGAGCTGCATAAATCACTTGTCCTCTTAGTGTTTGCTACATTGAATGGCTGATATGTGCCATACATAGGGAACAAAATGTGTTTTGAATAAATATGCACATGTACATACACACATAAACATGCACATATAAACAAAAATATATACACATATACAAACATACACATTTACACACATAAATATACACTTGTGCACAAACACAATATACACATTTATACATATAAACACATACATAATATATTTATTATATAAATATACATGTGTATACAAATATACAAATACACTTGTACACACAAACATAAACATGCATATGAACATATACATATAAACATACATATGTACACACATAAACACATATGTATACGTGCAGCCAGCCAACCAGCCAGTTGTTCACCAGCCATTTCTACATTTTTTGTAGTCTTTTAAAGCGAATTATGAATCTTTCTGCTAGTACAATAACTACAGTTTCTTTATCAGATGTATATTCTTCAAAACTATCTAAAACCATTAAATTTTTGGTTGCTAATCAATTCAAAAGTAAGATTCTACTAATAGGCAACTACTAAGAAGGTAAAAACAAAAACAACTTTCCTTTTACAGGGATAAGAGATGTAACAGTGTTTCTAATGTAAAGCTGAAGACAGAATTGGATGAGGAGATTTACTTGTAGAAGACCACTTCACAAGCCAGGAGGCTGCACTCTACTGAAGGTGTAGTCTCCTTCTACTGACTAGCATTACAGTGAGGTCAGCAAGAACAACCCCAGTAGTGCTGTCTGTGGCTGGGGAGACTGTAGTTGAGTAGAGCTTGGGTTTAAGCTTTTACTCTGCAGGTTTTTTTTTTTTTT
>NW_026068014.1:2065194-2148668 GCF_014885135.2 Alexandromys fortis | reverse complement strand
TTTTTTTTTTTTTTTTTTTTTTGTTTTGTTTTGTTTTGTTTTTTGTTTTGGTTTTTCGAGACAAGGTTTCTCTGTGGCTTTGGAGCCTGTCCTGGCACTAGCTCTGTAGACCAGGCTGGTCTCGAACTCACAGAGATCCGCCTGCCTCTGCCTCCCGAGTGCTGGGATTAAAGGCGTGCGCCACCATCGCCCGGCTACTCTGCAGGTTTTGTGGCATTTCAGAGGCACAGAAGTAAGAAAACCCACTAGAAATAGATCTTAGAAAGAAATGCTGATCCGGTAAGAGTCAGGTGAAGACAGGACCTTGCTAGGCCGGGGAAGAGAAACCTGTTATGAAACCTTCAGTGGGGGGAATCGTAAGGATTCGAAAAGGAGGGAAGACAAATGCGCCCAATCACACTGAGGCTTTTAATTTGGCACCTAAATCACAGCACTAAAAGAAATTAATGTTACATATTTTTTCAGCTCATTTTATGTAGATGTGAACCCGAGCATATGAGGTCTACTTTATTTCCACACAGGTGGCTGGTGGAAAGGAAATGATCTGAGACAGTGATAAACGTATGAGCAGAGGAAGTTCAGTCATGTGATGCTGGCTGAGGGAGCGCAGCTCAGCAGAGGCGGTCCTGAGACATGCTAGCTACACAAATGGTACCTTCTACAGAACAAGGAACCAAGGGAAGAGAAAGAGCTCAACATCATCCAATGACAGGCAGGCCAGTGGCATGGAGGGCGGGGTGGGATGTGGGGAGAAACGAGTCCACTCTGCGGTTAGTGCTCATTTCCCTCAGTGAGTAGTCAGCTAACTTCAAGTCTCAGAATGATCCCATTGACTTTTATTTCTGTCAGCTATGTGAAGAATGGCCTCTACGGGAAGACTGGAGGTGGAAACCTGGTTCAAAAAAAAAAAGGTGGTGGCTTTGACTGCTCTGACAGTGACAAGGCTGGAGGACTGCAGGAGCCGAGGATTCCTCAGGGGATTCAGCTCCACACCTGTTGAAATAGGAGCGGCGGCGGGGCTGCGTCCCCAACACCCCAGCCGCTTGGCTAGCTCACGCCCGAAATAACAACACACAAACTGTATTCATTTAAAGAACTGCTTGGCCCATGAACTCTAACCCTTACAGGCTAATTCTCGCCCCTGGACTAGCCCATTTCTAATAATGTTTGTAAGCACGCCAAGGTGCGCTTACCGGGAAGATTCTAGCCTAAGTCCATCGTGGGTTGGAGTTGCCTGGGAGAGCTGAGCATGGCGTCTCTGCTCCAGCAGAGCTGTCGGGTCTCCGGGAGCAGAGCAGAGTCTGACCTCACTTCCTCTTCCGCCCAGAATTCTATTCTGTTTACTCCTCCCATCTATGTTCCAAGCTGAGGCCAAGCAGTTGGTTTATTATAACTTAACCAATGAAATCAACAGATTGATATATGACACTCCCACATCACACACCACGTCCTGGATGACAGAGATGCGAAGAGATGGATGAAACCTTGGACAGTGATGCTGGGGTGTATGCACACAAAAATGATCGAGGCTTTTATGATCAAATTAGGATGATATGTTTAGATACAACATTTAGATAAAATGTTGTCAGCGGGTTAGACAGTCTTAAACTCAGGACCATAGACTAGATAATCCACTGTGGGAGTCATGAGCCACTCCCCAGAGTTGAAAACAGCTAGTTTAGGTGATACATTCTTGTTTGTTTCTACATGAAGGCTTAAGCGGTACAAAGTACACTGCAATGCTATCAAGAGAAATAAAGAATTACATTTTAGATGCTTATGGTAAAAATAAATAATTTTGACCCTACTTTGATAAATCAGACAGCCTCTTGCATTATGATATAACTGTGGCTTCCCCTGTCTCTTCTGTGTTCTCAGTGAGCAAACACTGGCTTTTCCATTACTCAGAACGTACTTCTGACACATCTGAGTACATCCATCAACTCCAATGTACTAATTAAAAGTCCAGAAACAACACCGTTAAAATTTGCTGTTACTTAAAATGTTTAAGTGTTTAAGATTCTTAAAATGCTCCTTTCCTTAGGAAGTAGCCTTGAAATTCTTCACACTGATAAGCAAACTTAGAAACAATAAAAAACTGTCAAGCTGTACAGATATCTCTAGTACATCATGTACTTATGCTAAGTCTCAATATGCTTCCCCACACCCACGTCCCATTTGACATGTTGACACTGAATTCTTAAGGTGATAGCGTTAAGAGATACGGCTTTGGGGAGATAATTAGGTCATGAGGATGGACCATTCATACGGGGGAGTGGTTCCTTTAAGAAGGAATGATGGTCATGACTCCATGTCATGACACAAGAAGGCGCCACATATGAACCAAAAAGCAGGCTCTTACCTGACAGTAATGTTGCTAGCGCCCTGATCTTGGGCTTTCCTGCTCTAAAACTTAGAGAAATAATTTCCTATGGTACTCACATCAGCTCTCACAGGATGCTTGAAGTGAAATAAAACTGAAGAGATCAAGGTACTTCAGAATAAAAGGTAATGGTGTGGGAGGTCCTTCTGTCTATGTGTTGCTTTTATTGGTTAAGGAATAAGGAATCTGTTTTGGCCTGTGATAGGGTAGAATAGAGCTAGGTGGGGAAGACTGAACTGAATGCTGGGAGGAAGAAGATAGAGTCAGGGAGAAGCTATATAGCCCCCTCCAAGACAGATGCCAAGCCAGATGGAACCGTAAGCCATGGCCACATGGGACATACAGATTAATAGAAATGGGTTACTTTGAGATGTAAGAGTTATCCAGAAATATGCCTAAGGTATTTGGCAAAGAGTACTGCAAATATTATAGTTTCGGAGTGATTATTTTGGGAGTCTGGGCAGCTGGGAAATGAACAAGCAGCTTCCCTCAACAAGGTAGACAGTTCTTTGTTCCTGCACCCACTTACGCAGTTCTTTAGGTGCCTTAGGTATAGTCAGTGTTTAATAAATATTTGTGGAATGAATGAATAAAAATGAATGCAGGTAATTTTTTAAAAGATTTTTCTTTCTATTCATCAATCTTAATAAGTTTTCTCTTGGTTATAAAACATTTTCTTAGTGAAAATTATTTTCAAAAATTCCTTAAAAATAAATGTAACTTTCTACTCATAGCTCATTAATAATTAATTAAGTGGAATTAATGTATTATTTATGGAATCTTTTGGACCACCTACTGTGTAGAAGGCACCAGGGCTCTCCTGCTGAAACAAACACTTCAGATCCCCGACGTCACTGCAGCTGGATTCAGCAGTGCTCTCAGCCACCCTTGAGAAGCGGAGGTGCCACCGTGCAGAAAACTGCAACACTGTGGCTATCTCTCCCACCAAAGCATCGTGTTACTACTTCCCATTCCCTTAAGCTTTAAAGATGATTACTGCAATGATTTAACACTGCCGATGCAGTGTGCAGAAAGTATCCTGACAGAAGAAAACAGCTTTTTCATGGAAAAAGAAGGTAAAGCTGGGTTTTCTCCAGAATAGTCAGGAAGTACTCTCTGATGCAGAAATAGACAATAGAACTCTCTGCAGAATCATATACTATCTATTCAAATGTGCTAGGAAAAAACCACCCAAAACCAGTCAAATTTTTCCAACTCAAGAATTACATTCTTTTTGCCCCCTTCTGTTCTCCTAATTTCCCTTTCTTCCTTTCCATCGTTCCTCCCCTCCTCTCTCTGTCCCTCTCTTCCTTTTCACCTCCTTCCAAAAGTTGCACCCCATTTTTTGCACTAGAAAACAAATGATCCTTGGGAAGCCACTCACTGTTCTGCTCATCACCGGCTTTCATAGACCACCAGCTTCTTGGTGTGAGTTAAGTTACTATGTATCCTCAGGAGAATGTGGAGTCACAGGGACTTGCTCAGTTACAGGCCCAAAAGATTCTTGCTGCATTTCACTTACCTCTAAAGACTGGCTGCTCTCTGCTTCTGAAGGTTTACATCTCATTTCCTTAGCTGTATCTCCTATGCAACAAAAAAGAGACAGAGAGAACTTTTCTGTTATGACCAATTATTGTCTTCTGTTTGTTCACAGTACTTTTTCTTACTTTATGTTCTGTGTCATGGAAGCGACCACTATCCCCTTTGTTACAAAGTAAACACATTTTTAAGAATAATAAAATATATTTTATCTAGTTCTCCCATAAACACACACTAAAATGTACCATGCTTCACATACGTTTACACTGGAAAAAATAAAATCAATTCGTACTGTATATACCAAGTTATATTTTAAACAAACCAATAAAGCTATGGTTTGAAGACAGAAAAACTATTTTAAAATACAAATTTCTTTATGCCACGAGTAATTGTTCTCAAAATTTGTTTCACAAGATTTAATCTTTATGGGCTTTTCTTTTTGTGTGTGTCCCTGTGTATTAAAGTAGGTATGCATGTTTCTGTGTAACAATAAACCAAATAGAATACAATCTTCACAGCAGGAAAGCACAATGAACAAACACATAAATAGCTCTCAGCTAGCGCTATGATTTCTAAGACTAGTGCCTGGGTAGATTCTATTGATGAGTTAATTTGGATTAGCTGATTTCAAAGACATAGAATGCATACACAGTTGAGCAAGTATAAGCATAACAACTTATTAATGGCCTGCTTTAATTTGCTTATTCCTAAAAGTTGGTGATTGGCACATGGTCAGTACACATCCAATTAGCCTATTTCTCTGAAGCATAATCAGAAGCTAATTCAGTAATTTGTAAATTGTTCTTCCCATAAAATGAGGTCAATTTGAAGAATGTACATAACAGTGAAATTATCAAGCTTATGGATGATGGTTGACTGAAATCAAAGGTAGGGAATTTGTTAATGCTCAGGAACGTTAAAAGCAGTAAGGAGAAATAAATCATGAAAATATTTACGAAGGTAACTTTTTCTATGAAACACAAAAGTTTAGGCTATCAATGGTGACAATTTAAGAGAAGGCTCTTGAAAACTATGCGGAACTGAATAATTGTTATATTTGAGAACCATGGCAAATGTCTGTTGATAGCATCCCAAATGTTTTCATATAGACTAATCCAGTCTACTGGCTGTGTTTTCAGAGTATGCAACATGACTGTTGCTGGGCAGGACTCAAGACAAAAAAAAGGTACTCAATATTTATTGGTTCAATGAATGAGCGAGCTTATTTGTAGTATTTCACCTATAAATCTGAAACTGAAACACTGAAAGATAGCTAATAAAAAACAATACTTTCTAAAATTTATGAAATTTGAAAGGCAAATTTATGACATATTACTTTGATATTTGTAACATAATTGTGAGATCATTTTTAAAATTTAAAGTTAATAGTATTTTTCAAAATTCATACCGAAAGAAAACCAGTCTGAATATAATAGCAGTAACTTTACTGCTATGTCAAAAATTAAGTCAACCTGTTGCTGTAATCCAGGATGCCCAGTGCTGCACTGACTTTGACCTGCTGTTTACAGTAATCATGCACTGACCCATGCGGAAGAGCCCTATCCTGTCAGGATCCATCCCCGACACACAAGTGGAGAAACCAGAGCACACGGAGTCCAGTGTGCTTAATTTCAGACGTGAGCATGGCAGGATGCTCAGCTATCACGACACAAATGAATGTGACATGTTAATAATGTGCATAAAACCAAAGCAAAAGTATACGGAACCGTGATAAACTCGCTGTGAAAAGTTACTCTCTCTACAAAAGATTATTCATTTAAAATAGTGACCGCTTCACCACAGCTGCAGCTGACACTGCATTTAGCTGGAATTATCCACTGCAAAATCTATGCTTCCTTTGCCATTTTCTTGTTTCAAGGTGAGTACATAAAATTTTCTCTATTTGTCCCTACTGCCTGAAAGCTAGAAAGGTTATCAGCCAGTGTTCTTGAAAGCACACAACACATCTGCCTGGACGCAATGCACAAACATTGTTTACTGAAATGCCATGCTGGGTGACGACTCAGACAGGGCAGTCACTGATTACAAGGGAAATTGCCATCTGCAAGATTATTTCTGCAAACAAAGGCACAAAATGAAGTAGAACCCAGTGAAGGAAAAGAACAGGTCACAGAGAAGGAAATACAGCTTTTGAAGGTTTTCCCCAATGGAATTATGTTATCAGGATAAAAATTTAAATATTTTGCATAAAGCACTTAGAAGTTAGACAGCATAACAATAAATAAAACAAATCTGAGAAGTGCAATGTGAGTTGTTTTAGTTTTGAGACATTGTTTATGCCTTACAGACGATATAGACACAAAAAGCTCTCAAGTCAGCCGTTTAGAAGGAAGAACCAATTCCTATAAGGTTTTCACGGTAATTTATCTTTTGTAAAACTGTTGATGACTATTGGTCGGGCATGGTAAAATCTCCCCCACCTCTACTGGCCAAGCAAACAAACTTCAAGGGGCAGAGGCACTCAGTGACCTGCCCCGGTCTTCCGCGGGGAGGGCAGAAGAACCTATTTTCCGAGCTGGTACAGGTGTGAAAGGCGACAGCTCCGAAAAAGACATCTGAATCAGGGCCCCATCCTAGTCTTGCCATTCTTTTTTGCCTCACTAAGCTCCTTACATCATGTGTTTTCTTCTCTCCAACGGTAAGGACAAGTACTCAGACCAGAGTCAGCCACTGTCCTTCCTTCTGGTCTTATAAAAGAAACCTTGGGGTTTCTTCAGCGTTTTAAAGACCAGATGCAGTTTTACTATTACTAGGCAAAATTCCTCATATTCTTTAGCATGTTAGCCTCTTTGTTTGAAAATGCAGATCCTATTTTCAGTAAATGATAAAGGCTACACTTCCTAATACAGCTCATTCAGATCTTAAAGGACTAACGTGAAATAATTTAGAGGTTGGCCAACTTTTATTGTGAAAGGCCAGATAGTAAACATGTTGGGCTTTACAGGCCATATGGTCTCTGTCACACTTCACAACTCTACTACTGTAGCCAAAATCAGCCATAGAGACCATGTGAACTAAGAAAGTGGCTATGATCCAAGACAATGTTGTTTCTGAAAACAGCTGGCAGGCCGGAGAGTCTACTAATCCTCATTGTAGAGGAGTACGTGCACCAGGCATTTTCTGCGATTAAAAACATGGGAAGACATTTGAGCTCTTGAAGGAAGGGACGGTCCTTAGAGTACCATCATGACCCCAGTTCTACTGGCAGAGGAGAAGCAGTGGAGGAAAGTGAGAACTGGACATCAAGGGAGGTAGGCAGTGGGGAAGGAGGCCATGTTCCCTTGGTTCCCTCAGGGGAGCCTGCACAGAGTTTGGTGGTAGGCAAGCAAGGTAACAGAGTCATGGTTCTTGTGTCTTAGGCCCCATTACCACTCACTCATGGCCACTCTTCTCTCTGTGGGTTGGTGAGTTTGGGAGGTTCTCTGTGGTTGTACCCTTTTCTTGATAAAAGACAGTCACAGAAAACATGTTGTTCTGCTGAGTCCTCTTCCCAGTGAAGAAAGTCTGCCCAAACTCAGCATATCCTGCAACTGGGTGGAAGTCAGTCTAATTATGGGATGCACATTAAGAAATCCATTTGCTTCTTCACTTAAATCACATTATTCAACACAAGTTTATAGGCAGAAGAATTTGGTCTCTTGTTTTGCCTCAATTGGCCATATTTTGTATGGGAAAAGGACTTACCAGCACATCCCTGAGCTCCTAAGCACCAGAATTGGACTGATATAGACATAATTGGAATTTGCCTCCATACAAAAAACAAACAAACAAACAAACAAACAAACGGGGTAGGAAACAACTAGCAAAGGCCATATTCAGTGAGTTAGCTCAACAAGAAGGAAGACACGGATGGTATTGGAAACTCTACCAACTACCGAGGATTAGTGCAGTCATAGATCTTAGAAAATCCACAACCAACTTACTAAACTCATACAAACCCTACCTACATTCTAAATATTTGCCTTTATACCTACAGATAAGTATTGTTCTCACCCCTAATCGAGGAAACTTCTTTTTGCTGTAGGCACAGACAACCCATAAAGAACGCAGAGTTTTGGAGTCTAGTTCCAACCACTACAACTACAACACAGCCCTGCACTTAAGGCTCGGGGTCATTGCAGAGATGGGAAGGATTTCAGTGCACGAGAAACAGGTTTGCTGTGATAGTGTTTCTCTTAGAAACGTCAGTAAGCTACATACATGAATTCTAACCAATATGGCTACCTAAACAAGACATGAACAAGGATGACACCAACATGCTAACAAGGAAGGGAGAAATCTCATGAGTCTTCAACCCTAGACAAAGGACTATATGCAACTAAGGAAAGCCGAGAGTAGGAAAAAAAGAGTCCTCCCCAAGGAAGAACACATCAACTGGTGACCTAATACCAAATGGTTAGTCCCAAAAGCAGGTTCACACAACTAATTCTATACAGACTGAGCAGGTTGTATTCAGGAACACACACACCAACAATTAAATAGAAGCCATGAATTTGAAAGCAGGGGTAGGTGTTAGGGTTGCAGAGAGACGGGAAGAAGAAAGTGTTATGTATATGTGTGCATGCATTATAATATCAAAAATAAAAAGATAGCAGTAGAAAAATACTTTTTTCTTTCATTAGAAAAGATTTATTTCTAGAAGTTTGTATCTGAGAATATAATCTACAAAAACCTATTTTAAGGAGTTCACATAGAAAACTATTTCTATGGTCAGAAGTATGAGAAAAACCTGTAAAATATAAGTTCTCAGTTGATTTTTATTCATTTTAGTATTTGAGGAATGCTTTTTTTGTTTTTAAATTCTGGAACATTTTAGTTACCGAATGCCAGTAAACACATTACACAAGCTCACTGAAACTCTATGGGAAATATAGATACAGCATTTTTAACAATGCTGGCGTAACACTGATCTAAAGTAAATTATCTTTACCTGACACTTTAGAGGGCTCTTGATAAGGCCAAATTTATTTACCTTTTTACCATTCATTTTGCAAAATGCTAATCCACATTTTATACCTTTCTGCGATTGTTTTTCACAGTGCCCTGTTAATTCACTCAGTTGCATCTAGAACAGACTAAGGTCACATTCTACTGAATAACGTATTTTGGAGTAGGTGATATTCTGCAAAGGAGAAAAAGATAGCCAACTACTTTGAAGACACAGAGGAAAGTCCCAGTAAAACTTTAAAACATCTTGGAATGGAGAGGTGAGTGTGTATGTGTGTTGGTGGATGTACATGAGAGGGAGGGGTGAGTGTGTGTGTGTGTGTGTGTGTGTGTTGGGGGATGTACATGGGAGAGAGAATAATAGGAACAAAGTGTGAAAATGCCATAATGAAAGCTATTACTTAGTATGCTAATTCACAAAACTAATACTTTAAAAAAAAGATGAAAAATAAAAATATCACTGCAACAAATTCTACCAATTAGAGATTCATTAGAGTTAATGAGCTCTGCTTTTAAAATGCAAATGCCCTCTGGGAGTGTTCTCCTATTAGTCATCGCCGAGTGAAGTAGTGGAAAGAACAGTGGACCGGCCATGCCATTAGCTCCTTTTTAATCTTCAGCCACACTCATTAGACAAGGCAGTCTGGCACCGTGGAAAGGGAAGGGCTTTGAAATCTGTCAGGGCTCCACCCAAATTCTTTACTACTTCTAAAGCCTTATGTAAGTTACATAAGCTCTTACTGCCTCAGTTTCTTCATCTGAAGGATGGGAAGGTGACACAAGGTGGATGGGTGGATGTCACGCGGATTACAGGAGAGAACACGACAGACAGTAATGCGAGAACGAAGAGATGGTGGTGCAGGTGTCCCCGCCAGCCTCCCTTTGTCAAGGACAAGCCTTATCTCAGTACAATCAATCACTTGAATGTCAGTGTCCCCTCAAAATCCACATGATAACATTTGATCCCCAATGTGACAACATTAGGACACGAGGCACTTATTTCACCTTGAGGGAGAGGGGCTCATGAACGGGACTGTGCTATGACAAGGGGCTAGAGAGGCCGCTCTTCTCCCCTCCCACCATGTGAGATGTTCTTATAAGGTCTGCATGGTAAAAGGCAAGCCCTCACCAGACCGCACATCAGTCGACAATTTGACTGTGGTCTTCTCAGCCTCCAGACTTGAGATCTACGTGCCCAGTTCATGGTACTTTGCTACAACTAAAAAGAGGCAGGGACTGACAGGAGGCCCATACGTGCTCTGGAAGTGACATGAGGCAAGCTTCCTAAGAGTCACTCAGCAGACGCAGGTAACATATTAGACCCAATCGAAGTGAAAAATGCCATTTGACCCCACAACATACTGCTCATCACATCTCAAAATTGGACCTCAGTCATCCAGTCTAGCGGAATAGACATCTAAGCCTCTTACAGTTCACATGCGTTCTCCACCTCTTCTAATCCTGTCAGTCCAACCTAATGAAGCAAACAGGAACGGAGAGAAAAGGAAGAGTACTAACTGCTCCACATGGCCTGCCCACGACTCCGGACTGATCCTGCTGACTAATGTCATTTCCTAAAGGAACCAAGAGTAGGAACAGCTAAGCAATAAAGGATGGAAGGCAGTTAGCAAACAAACATAAGAAAAAAAAGTTCAAGTATATTAAGACTTGAAGACAAATCAAAAAAACACCAAAGAACATATAAAATTAGCACACAGAATTATTAGCAGAGCACATCCACAATGGATAGAAGACAACTGGCAAACTGACACCATTCTGGTGACAAAGTGAATGTTTGTTCAACAAACATCTGCTGAATTGGTTGTAGGCAAAAAGGAACAGGAAGAACGAATTCTAAGATTGCTGGAAGGGTTGGAAAAGATCAACAACCCATCCTTAGTGCCGTGAATCTGAAAGGAAACACCTGAACTGGAAAGAGGTGAAGAGTGTGAGAGCAAGAAAGGGTCACGGTGTGTACGGAAAGAAAACAGGTAAAATGAGAAAACACAGTGCTAGGTTTATCGGCCACAAACGTCAACTAACAGCACTGGACTGCACTCTCTGCCCCGGGTCAGGAGGAAAACCAGAGTCACCTGCTCAGAGGGCTGCTGACAGGGGTGCTGCGAGCTGAACGGCGATCTGCTGCAGGCCTTGCAGCCAGCCAGTCAGGCCTCTCTTCCCTCCAGTGCTAGTGACATTATGGGAATCCGACCTGGGATCACATGCTACCAAAGACATTAGGATTCCTGCGGGAGGCTTTTAGTTTCATTAGCGAAAGAACTTAAGAATGGACTCAGAAGAGGCTTGCAGACAATTTTATTAGAGTTTACAGAAAAGCCCCAGGAAGACAAGCTGTAAACCACAGTAGCCTGGGGGCAGGTGGGGAAGAGGGCAAGCCACACCATTTGTAAGCAGCTACCTGGAGGAGGGGGCCTTTCAGAGAAAGAGTGAAGAACCCTGAAGTACCAGAGGAAGTGTAGTCTCTGGCCAACATCCGAAAGAGATGGAGGAAAATGAAAAGCTGTGCCTGAGCCAAGGCTCAGAAGGATGGGACACTCAGTGGGCCTCACAGTGACTGTCCAGAGGACAAGCATACTGGGGAGGAAAAGAACATCATCTCTTTGAAGAAACAAGTACTCCACCCATCATTTAGCATGGCATTAAGCAGTGGTCCCTTAGCCAGTCCAGCTAGAAGGCTGGGTTTCCACACAGGACACAGATCCCATTCTCTTGATGACAATGAAATGGCTTTCCCTTAATGGGCCTTTAAGGCAAGTCTAGCACCAGTCTGAGGAGAAGTGAATCCCTCTGGGTGGAAGAACAGAAACGAGAGCACTATCATACCCTCCACCTCCAGAAACCCATTCCCTCCACAGACTGAGCCAGCACCGCAGCAAGCACATGGGCATGAGGAGGGAGTTGAATTGAGCTGGATTATGGACATACACATACTCAATAAAGCTGTGGGTTGTTGGCAGAAAACCAGACATGACCCTAATAGAGAAGGAGAACCCAGAAGCAAAGGAAAATAAAAGACACTGTCCAGGCCTTGGATGCTGAAGACCACTGTGGAAAGCACAACTATCCAGAATCCGGTTGACGTTAAATCCTATTTCCTTGGTAAATGTTTAGTGAATAGCTTACATGACACGCAGCAGGCTGGGCAGCACGCGAATTAGAATGACATGCCATCACCACCTCTACAGAATTCATATTCCCTAGGATATTTCACAAAGCATATGAAAAACCAAACAAAACAGTGATAGAAATAATACACATCCACAAATTCCTATGAAAAGAGTGGTCAACTACAATACTCACAAGCTTCCTCATGAGGACTTCTTCCCTCTATGTGTCCTTTAAAAAATGTTCAGAATAGAGCTACTCACAATAATGAATGGTGGTAGCAACTCCAGAGTCCACATATTAATCAGGATCACTACACTAAATGGAATTCAAATATTAACTATGTGCTTTTCTTGCATCACGAAAGTTACAAGAGTATTTCCTGCAAGTCCACCACCAATAGGCCAGGGAGATGGCTCCATAGTTAGGAGCACACTTGCTGTTCTTACAGAAGACCTGAGTTCAATTCCCAACGCCTACACTGGCTGTCTGTAACTCCAGCTCTGGGGGATCAGACAGATACCCTCTTCTGGCTTCCACATATACCAACACACACACACACACACACACACACACACACACACACACTTAAATAAAAATAAGTGGTTGGAGAGATGACGCAGTGGCTGAGAGCACATGCTGTTCTTCCAAAAGACTGGCATTCAAGTTCCAGCACCCACATCAGGTTCACAAATTGTTTGTAACTCCAATCCTATGGGATCCATCATTCCCTTCTAGTCTAGCCTCTGCAGATACCAGGCAGGTGCAGAGACATACATATAAGCAAAGCAGCTATACACAAAATAATTGAAAAAAATAAAATTTGAAAAATTTTAAATAGTTGATGATAAATAGACCTATTGCAATTAGGGCAAGTTAGAAGCAAAGATGTGTTAGATAGAATCACATGGCTTCATGTGATAACTAAATCAGAGTTCATCTTAAGACGCAAGGGAAGTTGGTTGGTTTTATTAAGTATGCCACATTTGTCAGCAAATTCTATAATTTGAAGTATGAAATTATGCCCTGATCATTACAATACACAATATCATACTTGAAGTTCTCACATGAGAAAAGGCACTTGGTTCCCCTAAGAGCACAGGGAGGAGTCAGGCTTGGGGGCCAGTGCCAATAGTCCCAACGACTGGGAGAGGGCTGCATGATTCTATCTCACGCAACAGAGTGAAACTCCAACCCAGGAAAAAGGGTGGGATGGGGAGATGGGGAAGAAAATGAGGAGGAGCAGGAGGCAGAAGGTGCCATGAATGGAGCAATCTGAGTAACTTAAATCAAGAAATCTAAACTGTGAAGTGTTAGTATTTGGAAATACAGACAAAGCACAGTTAGAAATTGTGTATAGCTCCAGTGCTAATACAGATCTTTAGAGCAGGTGCTAGACTTGTTCTGAACGAGATTTTCCATCCTCTGAAGTCTCGATGCCACCAGGAGAGGAACAAGATTGATGATGACGGGATTCATGTTTTAAAAGTGTAGAATTCCGTATTAACAGACATTCAAAGTCCTTACTGCTACTGGCGTGTGTGTGTGTGTTTTCCCTGAGACAGGGTTTCTCTGTGTAACTTTGGAGCCTGTCCTGGAACTTGCTCTGTAGACCAGACTGGCCTTGAACTCACAGAGATCCACCTGCCTCTTCCTCCAGAGTGCTGGGATTAAAGGCATGAGCCACTATGCCCAGCTGTTTGGCAACCAAGAACATTCTAGTAGGAGTTGAGGAAAGAAAGGAGGAGTCCTAGGGTAGAAGGCAGTGGACAGATAATGCTTTGGGAGCATGCTGCTCGCAGATTCTATTCTAACAGCTTGGAAACTCTGACTCGAGAACTCCTAAGGTGACACTACGAAATCAGAATTATGGAAAGATGTAAAACAACAGCTGATTAATTATGAATTAATTGATTCCCTGGTGAGAGTAAACAGGTGGGATATGTAAGCTGTCTGAGGATTTGCTTGCTTGCAAAGTGGAAATTCACAGAAAGGAAGGACTAGATGTTTTTCTAGAAGACTCCAGAAACCAAATCCCAGTTAGTAGATACTCATACATAAACCTCAACTCTGCTACACCCAGATGACCCAATAACCCAGTGCCCCTCGCTTGTCTCCCTGTGCCCTCACTCTTCTCTAGGGCTCTCCCTGCATCTGCAGCAACCATTGAGACAGTCAAGTGTAGGTACTATACTTGCTGAAAGCTGCTCCTCTGAGGCTACAGTTCTACGAGGCCAGTGACAGGCTTATTTGACTTGCTACGGCCTTTTCAACATTGATGTAGTGAGTGGCATCATGGAGACACAGGCCCTTACTAAAGGCCCATTTTCTGACTGACGTATTGCATGCAGCAAAGGCTCACAAGGTCAAGAGGAATGTGACATACGGGAAAACAAGATTCTGATGAAACTATGGTTCAGATGGAGGAAGCTGAAAAGGATGTCTGCTAAAAGGAAATAAGTTTACTAATAGCACACTCAGCGGGGTGAAAGGCAGACGCTGAACAAAAAGCTTAAGGAGAAATCAATAAGAACAGCTCTCACCTAGGGTTTGGATAGGATTTCTGTGACAAGGGAGGACAGGAGAGCCCATGAAACAGGAAAACATCTTCCAGGAATATGTAAAGGTGGAAGAAAAAGGACAGGAAGCTAACAGTGACTTTGAAATTGCATTAGGAAAACCATGTGCATAGTTTATTTATTTATATAGAGCTCTTTCTCTCTCTGTCTCTCTCTCTCTGTCTCTCTCTGTCTCTGTCTGTCTGTCTGTCTTTCTGTCTGTCTCTCTGTTTGTCTCTCTCTCTCTGTCTCTCTCTGTCTGTCTCTCTCTGTCTGTCTCTCTCTGTCTGTCTCTGTCTGTCTGTCTCTCTCTCTCTCTCTCTCTCTCTCTCTCTCTCTCTCTCTCTCTCTCTCACACACACACACACACACACACACACACATCCCTGATAACAGCTCAGTCCCAGAAAGGCAGGATCCTGGAGAAAGAGGGGAGAAGACATGGGCAATTACAGGTACCAAGAGTTCAGTTTGTACCACTAACATACAAGTAGGAAAAAGAAGGACCGAGATCAACCATCTTCTCAATTAGACAGAAAAAAATCTATGAGAATAAGAGGAAGACTATGAAAGGGCTGCAACTGATCAGGATTTTAATAAAATTTGGAAGATTTTAATGAATAAGGGTAGTTGAAGACCTGTATAACAAGAACTTTAAATCTCTCAAGAAAGAAATTGAAGAGGACACTAGAAAATGGAAAGATCTCCCATGCTCTTGGATAGGTAGAATTAACATAGTAAAAATGGCAATCTTACCAAAAGCAATCTATAGATTCAATGCAATGTCCATCAAAATCCTAGTAAAATTCTTCACAGATCTCAAAAGAACAAAACTCAACTTCAAATGAAAAGAAATAAACCCAAGATAGCTAAAACAATTCTGTACAATAAAGGATCTTCTGGAGGCATCACAATCCCTGGACTTCAAACTCTACTACAGAGCTACAGTACTGAAAACAGCCTGGTATTGGCATAAAAACAGACAGGAGGACCAATGGAACAGAATTGAAGACCTGGATATTAATCCACACACCTACAAACACTTGATTTTTGACAAAGGAGCAAATAATACAAAATGGAAAAAAAGAAACCATATTCAACAAATGATCCTGACATAACTGGATATCAATATATAGAAGAATGAAAATAGATCCATATCTATCATCATGCACAAAACTCAAGCCCAAATGACTCAAAGACCTCAACATAAAACCAACCACACTGAATCTCATAGAAGAGAAAGTAGGAAGTACACTTGAACACATTGGCATATGAGATCATTTCCTAAATATAACCCCAGTAGCACAGACACTGAGAGCAACAATTAATAAATAGGACCTCCTGAAACTGAGAAGCTTCTGTAAAGCAAAGGACACAGTCAGCAAGACAAAATGGCAGCCTATAGAATGGGAAAAAGTCGTCACCAACCCCATATCAGACTGAGAGCTGATCTTCAAAATATACGAAGAACTCAAGAAACTGGTGGGAATGCAAGCTGGTAGAGCTGCTTTGTCAGTATGGCGATTTCTCAGAAAATTAGGAAACAACCTGCCTCAAGACCCAGCAATACCACTTTTGGGTATATATCCAAAAGACACTAAATCATACCACAAGGACATGTGCTCAACTACGTTCATAGCAGCATTATTTATCATAGTCAGAAGCTGGAAACAACCTAAATGCCCCTCAACTAAAGAGTGGATAAGGAAAATGTGGTACAGTTACACAATGTAGTACTACAGAGAGGGAAAAAAATCATGACATCTTGAAATTTGCGGGCAAATGAATGGATCTAGAAAATACCACATTGAGTGAGGTAACCCAGACCCAGAAAAGCAGACATAATATGTACTCACTCATAAGTGGATTTTAGACATAAAGAAAAACCAGTTCACAATCCCAGGGAACCGAGACAACAAAGACGACCCAAAGAGAGACATACATGAATCTAATCTACATGGGAAGTAGAAAAAATAAGATCTCCGGAGTAAATTGGGAGCCTGGGAATGATGGGAGAGAATAGAAGGGGAGGGGAAAGGAAGGGAATAGAGAAAAATATATAGCTCAATAAAAACAATTTAAAAAATAAAAATAAGGATAGTATCATTATAATGCATTAAAAATAGATATCAACATACCTTAAATTTACATGAATAAAAGAATGAGCAGATAAATGATTGGAGGAAGCCTTTTCTTAAACTACAATACAAATGATTAAAAGATAAAAAAATTATGAAATCCCATTTGACAACTATCACAGTAATAATAATTCAGTAAAGATGTTAAAATTGATAAGATAATGAGAGAGAGAATGAGTAACTTCATAGAGGAGAAATCTGGTTCATATGATTAAGGACATGATCAGATTCAAAAAACAATAATGAACAGGAGCTGTATACATAACTTACTACAATGTGAACACTTCACTTCCACTATGTCCTTAACCGAAATTTCTCTATCAGAACCCAAGACTAATAAAAAATACACCAGAAAATCCCAAATTGAGGTCTATTTAATAAAACGATTTGCCTGCAATCTTTTAGCCACTGAAGGTCGAGGAAACACTGAGGAGCCGTTGAGGATGGAGGGAGAGCAGGGAGACTGACAGCCCCTGCTGTCTACCATGGCCTAGATGACACAGAAAACCCCAAAAGAGGTCCACCCACCCCAGCAAATTCTCCCTCCAAAGGAAGAGTAGAAACAGATGGATCTGGGCATCCAAGATTCTAGGGCAGGTAAAGCACAGAGGCTGCTATTTCTAAGCTAGGCACACTGCCAGTTTCTTTGGCTTCAGGGAAAATGAAGAATGCCGCCCACCATACTCTCAGGGGCCAGGACAAAAGGAATCCAGCAAAAACAAAACAAAACAAAACAAAACAAAACAAACAAACAAAAACCACCACCCCTTGGAAAAAATCCAGCTTCTCAAGAACTGGCAACATTGATCCAGGGGTAACACGTGACCCAAACTTTGTCTATCTATGACTTGGGTTTCTGTGTGATACTGGGAAGGTCACCATCATAGGAAAGAAGCACAAGCATGTAGCCATTGAGACCACGTACTGTACCAACAAAAAGAAAGTCATTGAGACCACGTACTGTACCAACAAAAAGAAAGTCATTGAGACCACGTACTGTACCAACAAAAAGAAAGTCATTGAGACCACGTACTGTACCAACAAAAAGAAAGTCATTGAGACCACGTACTGTACCAACAAAAAGAAAGTCATTGAGACCACGTACTGTACCAACAAAAAGAAAGTCATTGAGACCACGTACTGTACCAACAAAAAGAAAGTCATTGAGACCACGTACTGTACCAACAAAAAGAAAGTCATTGAGACCACGTACTGTACCAACAAAAAGAAAGTCATTGAGACCACGTACTGTACCAACAAAAAGAAAGTCATTGAGACCACGTACTGTACCAACAAAAAGAAAGTCATTGAGACCACGTACTGTACCAACAAAAAGAAAGTCATTGAGACCACGTACTGTACCAACAAAAAGAAAGTCATTGAGACCACGTACTGTACCAACAAAAAGAAAGTCATTGAGACCACGTACTGTACCAACAAAAAGAAAGTCATTGAGACCACGTACTGTACCAACAAAAAGAAAGTCATTGAGACCACGTACTGTACCAACAAAAAGAAAGTCATTGAGACCACGTACTGTACCAACAAAAAGAAAGTCATTGAGACCACGTACTGTACCAACAAAAAGAAAGCCATGTTCTGCTTCAAGCAGGAGTGTGAGGAGATCATCTTTTCTGTCAAATCAATACCCTTTTCTATCCAAAAGACCAAAAAAAAGTCAGAAAAAACATATATACGTGTTTTCTCTGACATGCATATACAAATATATAAACATATGTTTTCTCTTATATATGCATATGTATATTGCAAACAAAATAAATTAAAACATAAATGATAAAATATGAATGAAGCCTTAATGTTGATGGTTCATGTACATGGAGCTTAGAACGTAGATGGTTTTTTCCTTTCTTTTCTTTTAGAAAATACTTAAAAAGTTGGTATTACTACTGGGTCACTATTCCAAAAAGATTCTGGGTGAAAAGTGGCTTTTAGACATAAAGAAAAACCAGTCTACAATTCACAATCCTAGAGAACCTAAACAACAGTAAAGGCCCTAAAGAGACATTCAGGGATCTCATCTACATGGGAAGTATAAAAAGACAAGCTTTTCTGAGTAAATTGGGAGCATGGGGACCATGGGAGAGGATAGAAGAGGAGGGGAGAGGATGGGAGAAGAGCAGAGAAAAAATATATAGCTCAATAAAAACAATTTAAAAAATTAAAAAAAGAAAATACTAAAGTAGTTGGAAGTAATACTGAGTCACTATTCCCAAAGGATTCTGGGGAAAAAAAGAATGCCTTTTTTTTTTTTTTTTAAATCTTTGACACTATTGTAAAAGGAAAGTAACTGAGAACCCTGAAGGAACGATATACACAGATGGGCACATTACTAGGATTCTATTTATAGACAGAGATACACCATGAAGGTTTCTTTAACCCTCTAACTCCAGCCAAGGTTTCTGGCTTCCACTTTCTTTCCACCTTAACTGACCCACCTCTATTAAGGCCATCGTCACCTCATGTGAGAATTTCCACAGCTTGGCCACACAGTCTCAGCCTCCTTCCTCAGTATCTTCCCTTCTCTCTGTTCCCATGCTCTCTCAAGCACATCTCTGATGTGGGAGTGTCATATATCAATCTGTTGATTTCATTGGTTAAGTAATAAACAAACTGCTTGGCCTCATAGCTTAGAACATAGGTGGATGGAGTAAACAGAACAGAATGCTGGGAGGAAGAGGAAGTGAGCTCAGACTTGACAGCTCTGCTCTCTGGAGCAGAGATGCCAGGCTCCTCTCTCCCAGGCAGCTCCGACCCAGGATGGACGTAGGCTGAATCTTTCCCGGTAAGACCGGTGCTACATAGTTTATTAGAGATGGGTTGATCGGGATATGAAAATTAGCCTGTAAGGGCTAGAGTTAATGGGCCAAGCAGTGTTTAAAAGAATACAGTTTGTGTGTTGTTATTTTGGGGCATAAGCTAGCCAGGCGACCAGGAGCTGGGGTGCTGGGGATGCAGCCCCGCCGCTCCTATTTCAACACATCTCTGGACCTTCTCTCTACCTACATCTCCCCGCTATTTTATAGCTCCATCCTGCTTAGAATCAAGGTCACATTCCTTTAAAAAAGCTTACAGATCTAGGATGATATGGCTGGCCCTTGATTCCTGTCACCCCAGCTCCATCTTTCTCACCTCTTTAATTCCAACAATTTCAATTCTATATTTTAGCCAGAACAACCTTCGAGTTCTTAAATATGCTGCCTCTCAGATGTGGCATCTTCTGCCATGAATGCTTTGTCTTGTTCTAGCTCACCTCTTCCACTAAGCATAAGGTCAAGGACTATAAAAATAAAATGTGTATGTGTGCACAGATGTGAACATATGTGTATATATGTGTATACACATATTGGAGCTGTGTTTACGTCTGAATCTTCTATACTATGAAGGATAGTATAGAAGAAAATCACTGTCAAGCTATTATATTTCCACTCTATTGTCAGTAGACACAGTGAATTTTTTTTGAGAAGCAAAATTTGCATGTTAATAATCTTCTTGGCACACAGAGCACACGGAGCAAGACACAGCCATCTGTAATTGATCTGACCTAGTTTCATCTTACAAATTAGACAAGATGGTACAACCAGTCTGTCTTTGTGAGGATTAAATGAGACTCTACAAAGTCTCTTCCTAAAACTCAGCAAACTTCCCTCTGAAGGAGGGCAGCTAATCTCTGCATCAGCTTTTGTACTGGTCTGTGGGCTACCCCAGAGATTACACAGGAGACAGTCAGCTATTGTTGTTGCTGCAGGCACAGAAGGTCAATAATGTGGATTAGCTAGGATTAAAGTATTATTTTCTGATTAAATTTGTGGTTCAGGTTTCTAGGTTCTTAAAACAACCAATCTTTAAAGAAAGAATATATAATTTAAATGATTACAAAGGAAATAATAAAACAATAAATTTTAAAGTTTTATATATTAAGGGTAAACATTAATATAAGGTTTATAAAGGTAAATTGAACAGATAAAATTTTGCTTTTTTTACAAATGCAATAGAATATACACAAAGATATATGATCTAGACTCTTTCAGAAGGTAAGGTAAGACAACATATGACATGTACATTGGCATACTATATACATGCATGTGAATAAGTGATAAAAGAAAGGAAGCATTAGGAAGAAGAAGAAATACACAGAGAAAAAGAGTATCTGAAAACAAAACTGAAAAGAATTCCATTTGCTTTGTTTCCTTTAATGTTTTCATTAGGATTCAAAGAATTTTTTCATACTATAGCTTTCCTAGAAACAAGTAGAAAAGAAAAATAGAGAACAGGAAATGGAATATTTATAAGCTAAGAGACTGGAAAAACCAGAGTAATATAAATGGGATATGTGTCTTAAAAATAACTACTTTGCCTAATGTGGTGACAAAATTCATTCATATTTAAAACTATATTAATTTTATATTTAACTGGGTAGTTTGATTCATCCTTCAAAATACAAGGCTAGAGGAAATAGCGTGTCTTTTACAATGAATACTTCAAAGCAAAAAAGGGGAAATTTTCAAATGATAATTCTATATTTCTATTTTAAAAATATTTTCCTTAGCAGGGCGGTGGTGGTGCATGCCTTTAATCCCAGCACTCGGGAGGCAGAGGCAGGCGGATCTCTGTGAGTTCGAGACCAGCCTGGTCTACAAGAGCTAGTTCCAGGACAGGCTCCAAAACCACAGAGAAACCCTGTCTCGAAAAAAATTTTTTTTTCCTTGATTATCACTTTTAATTACTTTATTGAAGATGTAATTTTTCTCTCTTTCTGACCTTAGATGTAAGAGTTCACTATAGAGGTTAATAGAAAATTGATATACAAAACTGTTTGCATACAACTAGCTATAAATGTAACGAAAAGAAATTGCAATTCCCAAAAGCCAGAAATAGAAAACCTGAAAGATAAAAAAAATTAAAAATTCAGGTCCTTATGTGTATTCTGAGTGTCTTATATGCATGGCCATATATTCATATACTGAAACTTACATAACAATGCGAATACCAAGCTAAAACTGCCTCGACCAGCATGGCTGACTCTCATCAACGCAGTACTTTTTATGAAATGTCTGGCAGAAACACAGAACACAATTCCACTCACGTGTTTCATACATATAATACAATCTATGCTGTATTATAAATAAATAAATCTATAAATCAAGACAGCTTTAGAAGTTATGTGAACAAAAGCAGAGGCTGCAAGATGCTAGGCATCTATAATTTGTTTTATGTACAATAAACTGTAGCCTTATGCAAGTATCAAATAAAACAGTGTATATGTAGTCATCGTAACCAACGCAATGATATACTATAACCCTCCAAAGCTTCCTTGTGCCCCTCACCCGCTGACCAGTGTTCATGCTACACCAGCAGAGGAGAAAGATAGCAACCAATGCAGCTATGAACCCTGCAGTTTACACCTGGGACACTAATTTAAGTGATGATGCTGAGCATGTTTCCTGAGTTTACTTAGAATTCACTGGCCTTTAATTGGACTCTACTAATCCAGTCACTCAAATCTTTCGTCATTCTTTTAAAATGGAGCTGTTTCTTATTGAATTTTGAACATCCTTTTTATTCTGATTATAACTTTTTAATCAAACATATTTTATCCCAATCTGAGAAAATTTTCATTTTTTAAGAATAACTTTTAAAGAAAAGATCAATAACTCTGACCAAATCCAATGTAGTTATTTTCTACTATAGCTCTTTCATAAATTCTTTTTAAGGCAAGAATATATTGCAGCCCTGCATTCCTCTTCTGTGCTAGTCAGCTCCATGGACTGTGACTTCACATGTAAGACTACCTCTTTGAGTTCAGTCTGTGCACTGTGAGCTATGGACTGACTCCTAGGGAGGATCTGCATGAGGTCCTGGGAGCGAGACAGTGACTGACACAGCTGGAGGGGACAAGCACTGTGTGCCTCAAGTGTAACAAGTTTAACATATTTACCGAGACTAACACACAACAGGATACAAAATGAGGTCAGCAGTGGCCTCTGCAACATGCACTTCAATTTAATGGGGAAGACAGAAGGCAGACAGCAACACGTGGAAGCTAAGCATGGGTAGTGAGGAAACAGTTCAAGTCATTCTACGGAAAATTTTCACACTGAAAATGAAGCGAATGTGACCGTGCAAAGGAGCAGCTAGGATCCAGTTCTCCCTCTCTGAAGGAGCAGCTAGGACCCAGCTCTCCCTCTCTGAAGGAGCAGCTAGGATCCAGCTCTCCGTTTCTGAAGGACAGGTAGGGATCCAATTCTCCCCTTTTGAAGGAGCAGCTAGGATCCAGTTCTCCCTCTCTGAAGGAGCAGCTAGGATCCAGCTCTCCCTCTCTGAAGGAGCAGCTAGGATCCAGTTCTCCCTCTCTTAAGGAGCAGCTAGGATCCAGCTCTCCGTTTCTGAAGGAGAAGTTAGGCAGGAGTTGACAGGCTAGTGAAGCAAGGAGCAAATGGGAAGAATCAGATCCGATCCTGGACAGATCACCTTCCACAAGGACAGCTAGAAAGGCAGAAGTTAGAGAAGAAACATTTGAGACTGTGGTCAGGGAAGTTCTCTATAGCCTTGCTCAACTTCCCTGGAAAAATCGAGAATGAGGTTGTCTGCTGAGACCAAGAAAGAAGAGAGTGGAGCTGGAAACTGAGGAGGAAGAGGACACGGATTAGCGCTGTGAGAAAGTGGCAGGCTGAAATCATGATACGAATTACGGCCCTATCTAGGAGCTCTGCAGCTCCCACAAAGGTCTTTGCAAAGTTTGGCATTTGCTGCGTCTTTTTCTTTGGCTTTTTCATTTGTTTGTTTGTTTAAGAATCTGTCTGGTGTCTCTTTTTAAAGATGCAAATGGCTGAACAAATTGGTTTCTGAAGTGTATAGTATAAAAGTGCTTCATGGCTCTCCTTTTGCTTCTCCAGGGGTAGCTTCAGACTAGTGACCTGTTCGGGATATAGG
This sequence comes from Alexandromys fortis, assembly GCF_014885135.2. Classification (NCBI taxonomy): domain Eukaryota; kingdom Metazoa; phylum Chordata; class Mammalia; order Rodentia; family Cricetidae; genus Alexandromys; species Alexandromys fortis. The sequence goes on along the minus strand of NW_026068014.1, from coordinate 2,125,005 downwards.
ACAGGTGTCACTCTATACGTGAGGAAATGGAGACCTAGGGAAAGGTTCCTCCAAACCGGTCAGTCAGCTGGGACTTGAATCCAGATCTTTTCATCATTAAAATTTCCAGTTAGTTCTCTTACTGCGTCATGTTGCAGTTCTGTATGAGACAATTCCTTCAGAGCAGAGTCCACGGCACTTCCTGCTCCTCATGCCTTTGTAAACAGGGGAAGTGTCATCTGCGGATCTAGAGATGGGAGGGTGGGGGTCCCAACCAGCATTTGAAGCTACCAGGCTCCTCAGAAGGAGACCAAGAGTTGATCACACCAGGGCTTACAGAAAACTCTGACTCTCGAGTTCCCAACAAGGTTTGCCATTTAGTAAAATTCAGACCAAGAGTCTTAGGAGTTTTTTAAGGTTTGCAGTAAAAGAAGAGTAAAGGAACCCAGAGAACAGCAGTGTGGGGCTGGGAAGCGATGGCTGCCGACTCCTTCCCTACAACACTCAGTTTCCAGCAGAGTCCAGCTAGACTGCCTCCGCCAGGGAGAAGCCCAGGAGCGGCAGTAGCCTAAGCATCTGCCAGCCTTCCTGCATCCAGTGCTCCAAATTCCACCAACTAGAATGCAGCCTAGGCTGTTTGCATTAAAATCATCAGTCTATGATAAAATCTTCTAGCAAATCTACAGCTGGCACCTCTATTTTGTCAAGATTGAAACTTTGTATTTTAGTGTTGGGCAAGCAGGATAAAAACTCACAATGGGTAGGCGTCTAACACCAATCTTGCTTATTAGTGCACACAACAGTTTTCTAATTCAGCTCCCTCTGACCTTGGGGCAGTTATTTCACTACTGTAGACTGTGATGCAAATTAAGGCATTTCTATTCTTATTTCAGAGTCTGCTGCATAAAGTAAATGTGTGCTTTTCAAAGTCAGCTGGCAGCCTGATGTTGAGGGTTTCCCTCCAGCCGGACCGCTCTTTCCGGGCTTATTCCATTATTCCAATTCATCAAGAATAAATGCCATCTTTCACTTTTCAGTTTCGAATCTCAAAAAACCAGAATACTCTCCCACGTGTTTATAAAGTGGGTGTAAAAGGCAGACTCGATGTTCTTCTATGAATATTTCTGACCTTTTGAATGCATTAAAGTTAGCAGAAACATAACTGTACAATTCCTATTTTGAAGGTATGTCTTTCAAAAGCTAAATCATCTTGAAACTGGTACTTTTTACTTAGCACTTGTTACACAAACAAACACTGTAGCCGAGTACCGCATGCTTCTTAGAGCTAAATAATACTGCAAAACAACAAAAACTGTACAGAAATCATAGTGATATTTCCACTTTTACACATGAAAGGAAAAATGAATACATTTAAGATGAAATTCCTTCTTTTCTAAAAGGGTCTTTTCTGTTATATTTAATCCACTTTCACACAGTTTTTCTTAATTACACTACAGCTGTCTGGTAAGGCACAACGCACCACTTCCATCATGAAAACAAACTGTACCCCACCATCTAAAGTTCTCGATTAAAAAGCAAATGTTTTTGTGAGCTCAGAGAAAACGGGCGCAGCTGCTCCCATCTCGCGAGGCAGGCACCTCTACTCCATTCAGTGGTGAAGAATGGCAATGACTGTGAACTGTTCTTCCTGATCGGTTCCACAATAAAAACAAACCACACTACTTTCAACTTTTCAAAGCCATCTTTTTTTTTAAGCCTCTAGTATGCTGGAAACAAGAGTTGTGTTCTTCTGATTCATGGCCTTTGATTTCTACATAAACGTCCCGGTCTGCATGTAAAAACAGGTCCCTGCAGGATACTCGCAGACTGTATATATTAGCTTACCAGATGTACCAGAAGATAGGAACTCCATCACCCTACCTTTTAAAGCAAGATACTATTCAACAGCTTCAACTGCCTGTGACTAAAGGATAGCTGCGGTACATACTGTACGTAGGGAGACACTCGGGAGCTCATGAGAACACTTCAGAAGCTTACAAAGGGTACGGCAAATGCTTGGGAACTTGTGTTTAACAGTCTCCTTAAGAACCAGAACACAAAAGGCATCTATCTGCATTTTGCCACAGAACTGCCTGAAACCTGAGAGGTACAATGGTTGATAAAATTTTTTATTTTAAAGCTTCTGAACATTCCCAGTTCATTTACTACAATTAAAGAGTCACTATGACTTAAACTTGGAGCCTCAAAAGTATATTTTAATCAAACACACAGTAATTTAAATGTTTTACAGTTTATGCCCCTTTATAGTTATATAAATCATATATAATTTATTAACAAACATGAGGAACTCTACTAATATGTATACTTAAACAAAAATTGACATCTAAGGCTAAAATAACTTACATATGTAAGTTTGAAGATCTCTTTGTGTACTTCATTGAACACATATCCTTGGGCAGCACTCCCTCATTGGGGCTACACCCTCCACGGTACTGGATGAACTCTCTGATTGCTATAAATGCTACCCTCAGGTGTATTTCTCTCTCTCTCTCTCTCTCTCTCTCTCTCTCTCTCTCTCTCTCTCTCTGTGTGTGTGTGTGTGTGTGTGTGTGTGTGTGTGTGTGAGAGAGAGAGAGAGAGAGAGAGAGAGAGAGAGAGAGAGAGAGAGAGAGAGCGCCTAAGGACATAATCTACTTCACTGTGAAAAGTGAAGTGAAACATGATGTGATTAAACATGAAAACCTGAGAGATGAGATATAGGAGCTTCCATTTCAGTGGGAAAACTGCTGCGTGCAATGATCCCTTCCTCACACAAGACAACAGTCACCTAAACCAATAACCAGGTTTCCTGTGAAAATAACACCCTTTGTCTGCTATAGCGACTGCACACCTCACCATGCTGTCCTCTGGCCTTCCATATGTCACCTACTAACAAATGACCTTCCAGACTATCTCCTCTACAAACTGCTGATTTCCTGAAGTGGTGACTGCATGTGATTTAGGCAAAGATGGTCTCATCAACTATGGGTCACCGATGATGGCAGTTGTAACTGGGGCTTGTGAATAAGGCAATGCAACAGACATTTAAGAAACAGTTTGGCCACATTTTACTAGAACAATTGCTATTCTCTCTCTTCAAAGGGTTTTAAAACTGCCAAAGCTACACACATACAACACACACACACACACACACACTTTGTATTAGCCATATTTCACTAGCTGTTTTGCAGGCTTCTTTTTGGTCTTTTTCTTCCATTTCCTGTGTTATTCCCTAGGGTTATTCTTTTCTTATTCCATCTCTAGGGAATTTTAACCAAAAGTGGAACTCGGGATATACCAAGATGTCTCTGACTATGAAAACAATTTCCAAAGAAAACCATTTTCTTGGGTCACAAGGCCATCCATTCCGTATTTCCGACCGTTGCCTTGATTTCTCCAGTTGAACGTCTCAAGAGCAGTCAGCCTTAGCACTTCCACAGTGAACTTGCTCTCTTCTCTGCAGCTCACAGCTGAGGGAATCAGCACAGCTCCTGCGTTATTCTCAGCTCAAGCCTCCCACCCTCCATCACTGTCACCTTCAGTGTCTCCTGAACCGGCCTTTCCTCTCTAAGTTCTACTCAGGTTCAGGCTCTCCACTCCCAAATTGCTTCATCATCTTCAGGAATTTATGTTTCAACCATAAAGAACATGCCATATTATGGCGGGCATGCTATTTCCTTTATACAGATTTACAGTCAAGTATCCCATCTGCTTTCCTCTTCTTCCTTTATTCTTTCAGCGACAAAAGGAATATTCCACAATAAATCTGATCAGGTGCACCCCATGTGCTACCAGGCCAATGAGTTGGATACAAAGTCTATACACTGTAAACTGTCCACTAAGGGAAAGGAGGTGACTCCAGGGGGAGAAGATGCGCAGAGCCCATGAGAAGAAGGGGGGGCCAGGAATGGTATTCCAGGGAGCAGATCACAGACATGAGAATGCAACCCAAAATACCCTTCAATGGATTCAGCTGGAAGGCAGGAAATCTCTCTTTGAAAGTTCTTTGCAGGAATGAAGGCCGTTTCTGGTTCAGAAAGATAGTGCTATTGTTTTCCTGAGTTACAGAAACCCATCCTCTTTAATATCTAAGAGAAAGCAAACTCAGAACATGAAAAACTCCAAAAGCACCTGCACATTCAGGTGTGAGAAACAGTGGAGGGGAGGCCAAAGCCAGAACACTCGGGGCTGGTGACAGCCTCGCTTCTGTCAGTGCTGGACTATAATATGAAGGTTAACAGCGACTACTCAAAAGGTACTTTGAGGATTAGAATCATACAGAATTTTGCCCCTAGGGTAATGCTGTGAACACACAGTGCTCCTGTTGCCAGTACAACCTGGAGCTGCTTGCTGAGCAGCCACAGCGGCCACGGAGGGTCCCCGGAAACACTAAACATGCTTATCCTCCTTACACTGGAGGAAAGTGCTGCTCTCCACTGTTACACACTTGACAACAAAATAAACAAGCTTAGAGATGCATAATGCTTAAGCCTACTTCTGGCTAAGAACTGAATTTCGTGGAATGTTCACTATTCATAATAAATAGTAGCAATCATCTCTGAGGCCACACACTCAAGCTGTCTTCTGGGTAGAAAGATTTTAAAAGACAGAACTTGTGTCCCACCCCCCCACCCCCACCCCCCCGTCTGTGTTTCCCCAGGCTGGACTACATGAAGGCAGATGAACAAAAGTTAAGTATAAGATCCACCAGAATGTGAAGCTCACTAGAGAAGGTAAGGGCCTCTGCTGTGCTCATCAGCAGGTCACCAACATCAGCGTGGGTCACCAATATCAGCGGGTCACCAACATCAGTGGGTCACCGACATCTAGGTCTGTGGCTGGAACATGGCACGATCTTAAAATCTCAAATAAATGAATATGGTAGTTTAAAATGAGCTGTCTAAGTCCCACATAAATGATGAAACGCAGTTTTTGGAAAACAATATACATTTAAATAATGAACATATAGAGATGGGGACAGGTTTTAAAGCAATACTACCTGTGGGCTTTAAGTTAAGTCCTGTGTTTAGCCCCAGTGCTAACCAGTCACAGCATCAGGAGAAAACAATTAGTTGGAGAATCTATTGACTTGCATGTTCAGCCAGAGCAGCACATGCGCCATCCAGAATAATTCAACAAGAAGTGGTTATAGAACACACATTAGAAAGCTGTGGGTTCTTATATTACAAGAGTAACATCAGGGTTCTCTAGACTTGCACCTGGTGTGCTACTTCTAAACTATATGAACTCCCTTTTTTATGACAAAGTTTGAAATTTGAGGGAATATTAGCTTATTAATCTGACAAACTTCAATGTCAAACAGTGAATTTCTAAATTGCTGGACTGCAGATACAAGAATCAAACAGTATACCAGTGAGCACACCTGGGCTAAGGAATAACTTGTGGCAACATGTATTTTTGTGATTGGATTAACTGTGTGTATATCCTGGGAGAGAAACGGGCAAGAAACTTTTGCTGTTTATTGGCAACATTTTCCCATTCCAATCATGTCCTAGCACAATAGTCACAGCTACTGCATTGGGTTCTACTCACCACATCTGACTCCAACGCAAAGAGTATATCCAAAGTATCATGTAACCTAGTGTTTATGCACAACAGCTACTTCCTTGGATAATAATTAGGAAGTGTATTTCCAAAGAAAAAGTATCCCAAGCTGGGCGGTGGTGGCGCACGCCTTTAATCCCAGCACTCAGGAGGCAGAGGCAGGCGGATCTCTGGGAGTTCGAGGCCAGCCTGGTCTATAGGACCGGCACCAAAAGCTACAGAGAAACCCTGTCTTGAAAAACAAAAAACAAAAAACAAACAAAACAAAAAAAAAGAAAAAGTATCCCAAAGATATCAAATATAAAATGAACATTCTGTAGTTTGCAGGAGGGTGTTTCATTTCAACAGTTCCTATACACGTGTGCTGACTAGGTAGGTGTGAAGGAAACCAAGGCCTTCCTCTAGGTAGTGAGCCTGTTCTCTGCTCTTCTGAAAAGTAAAGCTCACGTCCATTCCCCCATTTGGCAAGGTCCCCGTGTGGGGCAGCAGTCTTCGACTGTCACTGCTGACCTCCAAGCCTCCTAGCTCACTCCTCTGTAGGTTAAGCATGCACAAAATCTACATTTCTCTATTTCTGTTAACGACCTGTCTCTTCAGGAGACTGAAAGCCATGTCAGCAGGACAGTTTTTTTGTCTTGCTCACTCTACCTCTATTCTTAGGCCTTAGCCAAATTCTCACCATAGAGATGGAATTCAATACATATTTAATAAACACACGCATGATTTTTACAAAGTATTGTTTAGAACAAAAATGTGAGTTTCTTAGGGTCGCATATAATTCAGAATCCTCCTCACAGGCCTAACTCAGCACATAACATGGATGTAGAATCCTCCTCACAGGCCTAACTCAGCACATAACATGGATGTAGAACTCAAGAAATGTTTAAAGCGTTGACTGAAATAAGTGAATTTTAATACCAAAGTAGTTTTCAATATTAAAAAGCAATTTTAGGATTTTAATGTTAAGTTTAATGAAACTATTTTATAAGTCTTTTAATAAGAAAGTACAAGAAACACAAATTTAATCTAAATAGGAACTTTTTCTAAATTACCAAATAGCATGATTTTATTCAATATCATTAGTTTTCAGGATTAGAATATTATACTAGGAATTAAAAAACATTTTGAGACAAAGATTTCAAGGGCAGACTAAGAATATGGCTACAGAAGGAAATAGTTACACAGAGTGAAGTGGTCAGAGGTGACTGTGGAGAGCAGTGGAAGAGAATCCGGGGTCTCAGTGAGAACGCTGACTTCTCATGTATATGAAGATGTGTGCTGGGGATCTGGGAAAGGAGAATCCGGGGTCTCAGTGAGAACGCTGACTTCTCATGTATATGAAGATGTGTGGGGGGATCTGGGAAAGGAGAATCCGGGGTCTCAGTGAGAACGCTGTCCTCTCATGTATATGAAGATGTGCTCTGGGGATCTGGGAAAGGAGAATCCGGGGTCTTAGTGAGAACGCTGTCTTCTCATGTATATGAACATGTGCTCTGGGGATCTGGGAAAGGAGAATCCGGGGTCTTAGTGAGAACGCTGTCTTCTCATGTATATGAACATGTGCTCTGGGGATACTTCAGATGTATTCGCTCTTTAAAATGACACGAAGCTGGGAGGAAGTAAGTGTCATCAATAGGCAGGGCCCAAGTGCAAGTATGACAGGCAGAGGAAGGAAGTGTTTTCAAAAGAAACAGCCAGACAGCTTCAGAGATAAGCAGAGAAACTCTAGACGCCCACATCAAAACTGTGCTTAAAAAAAAAAAAAAAAAAAAAAAAAAAAAAAAAAAAAAAAAAAAAAAAAAAAAAAAAAACCCAGCAGGTCCCCTGGCAAAGACATCTGAATGGTTCCTGAATGTACACATTGAACCACCAATTATAAACAGCGAGGTCGAGCAATGTTACCTGGACAGACAACACTGGAAACATGACCTCACTCTTAAAACACGCTGTTACCAGTCACTCTGGCACTGGTGCCAAGTGTGGGACTTCAGGTAATCCAGCTCCTACCACGGCCTTAAAACGCTCCTGGAGCAGCTGTGGAGCTGACTCGGACACTAAGAGCTGTCTACGGAAGGGTTTAACACCACTCCACCTCCCATGGTTCTCAGTTTAACTTAAACAACTTTGTCTTGGCGTTGGTGAGGCCATCTCTACACTCTTAGGCCTAGCCCCAGTAGCACAGCTCACCCGCGGGCTTTCCCAGATAAATGTAGCTCTCACGCCCCATCTAAGAAACCTTTTTCTCAACAGGTAGATAGCATCATAGAAAACCACAACTGGTCAAAACTCAGAGAACAGCTGACTGTGGGAACCCCTATCCCTAAGTCACAGAGAACATGGTGGGAAAGTGGGTGGGAAGATGAGAGCCAGAGGACTGGACATGTGCAGCAGGGCAGCGTGTCCATACCTACGGGAAAGATGTGACTGTATGTGACTGTATGTGACTGTATGTGACTGTATGTGACGATAATAAAGAAGACATGAAAAGGGAGTAGCTGAGGGGACACAGGAGTTTGCGGGAAGGGAAGGATAAACATGTTGTAAATACAGTACTCACACATGAAATTCTCAAAAATTGGCAAAAAATAAATTTGCCTTCTAGCTAGTTGTTCATATCTGATTAACTTTATATTGTGTTATTTCTTAACAAAAGAGAAGTTATTTCAAGTTTAATTCTTCTTCATTAGGTCAATTCTTCCATCTTATAGAAACTGTAAATTTTTTCCTTCTGTTTTTGAAGTGCTGGGGATTAGATCCCAGCCTCACATGAGAGGCAAACATTCTATTATGCACTGTTGCTTGTGATGTTACTGGGCAAATGTGGTCTGAAGACTCGTGGGTTTCAGGTGGCGTCTACTTCCCTGCTCAACTGCAGGGAGTTTGCAATGACCTCCCAATTACGACAGCTCTCTGCAAATGCCACGCCCCCCTTTGCTATCTGATGTTACCTTGGTTCCCTTCAGTACTATTAAGCAACTTCTCCTGTTGAACGCCAGTTTCGAACTGTCTGGTCTCTGAAGCAGCCCTCGGTATTTTGCTGGGCTACATAACACTTGTCTGGAACAGTCCTAACTTCTAAGACATCGCTGTCATTTCTTTGTGATTGCCATTTGAGGCAATTCTCACACAAGTTATCAGGATTTTCAAAAGTATTGATATTTATATGATGTGTATGCTTACTTCAATTATAATTTCTTTGTATCTTGTTTTCTTGACACATGATCCCAACCTGTAGCAAAGAGTGGCCTGAACTCTGCATGCAGGAGAGGCTAGCCTAAATCTCCTAACAATACCCCTGCCTCAGTCCCCCAGGGTTCATCTATCCTTTTTTGAGAGTTAGCCAATGTGGAAGCAATGACTGCTTAAAAAGAAATAAAAATAGCACTTTAGCTTAAATTTCATATATTGATTCAAATAAAAAATTCAATACCTTTGGCTTTTCAATGATAGAATATTTCACTGATTTTTAATAAAGTCAAAGAAATTAAAATATCAGAGATTCCCATTATTTTACATACTTTTAATTATCTTTATAAAAGTTTGCATTTCTTCCTACTAGGCTGTTTATAGCTTTGTTTCCTGTGCTCAAAACATTTTAAAAATATATTTTGGCTATGGGATTTCAGGATATTTATTTCCTCAGCACGAGGTTTACATAAACATAAAACTCCTGTCTTATATCCTTATTTATTTTAATCTAGCATCCCTTTCCTTTGATAAAGCCAGCTCAAAAGCATTTTAAAAATCAAGCTGGCTAAAAAAAATTATACTTTGAATTTGAAATTAAATTCTGCTATACCAATTATACCTACTGTGCTTTTAATTCAAAAGTCCTTAAAAAAAACTATATTCTACTATAACCCCAAAAAGTTAATGTTTAAAAACATGTACAATTTAGAAAAGAAATAAAGCTAGTTCATATATGTGGCCCAGTCACGAATGTTTACTTGGGGACTCCCGCTATTTGTACTATAGGATGACCCTTGTCATCACTGGTGTTGAAGCAGTTACATGTGCGTCTCCTCCCACTAAGCCATCTCTCCTGAAAAGCAGAAGCAAACTGAAGCATTGGTATCTCCACAGAGCCTGCCCGTAACATCTGCACAGAACAGCTACGTGGTCAATTCTTGTCAAATCACAAAGAGCGAGGTTCCTGAGTTTGCCTTGTTACACAACTCCTATTAAAAATGAAAGGAAAGTAGCTAATAGGAATGAGTGGTGCTACCCAGAAAGGAACCACAAATGAAATATTTAACTGGGATGTGATGTAACTAGTTATCAATGTACTCAACTTACCTGACAAACTTAAAATCTTAAAAATAACTTTCATTATTCCCCAAGTTAAAATCTTGAAAAGCATCACTGTTTGGCTTAAAAGTAGTTTCTAATTTCTATTTTAATTTCAAACAACAAAACTCTACTTTCTTAATGAGACACAGCCATCTGAGAGAGCCAGTTGCATTGTCTTCCCAGTGAGAACGCACGATGGAGAGTAGACGCAGTGCTGGGTGTCTCCATCAAAGTCTGGCCCGCTGTGAAGGAAATGCATTCTAAAGCAAGAAACTGTTAGGACAGGTTTCTACCTCTGACTTCTGGCACACCCTCAGTCTCCAGCTGCCTAGGAGGAATCTCACAGAGGACCTATAAGCAATTCTCCAAAGGCCACACAACACAGGGGATCTTTATTGTGCAACTAATGCATACGAAAGAACTAATACGGAGACCTGAGGAAAAGGGGAAGTGCAAGAGAAACTGAGAAAAAGCAGTGTTCACTGGAGAAGGAAAAGACGCAGGTGTGTAGGCTATGGAAGAAGGGGATGTTGGACATCACACAGGGTGAAAACAGCCGAGACTAGAAGAAAAAAAGATAAAATCCTCAAACAGGCAAACACAAACCACTAGAATGATTGGTGACAAGTCTACTGAAATGTCCATGTTTACAATGATCTACTTGGTGACTCTCAAAGAAAATCCACTTTTACTAACGTGATGATCAGTCTCACTACTGTCCACGCTTTAACTTCCTTCTAGTCTCACTTTGATAACACATGTGATCAGACTTAACAGACAGGACTGACAAAAGCTGCATAATGTACAGGAGTGTTTCACCCCAGGGGAGAGACAGTCACACTGTGGATGTGTACAGTGCAATCGTGTCAACAATTCCCCAGCAGGTGGCAGTCAAGTGTCTTATCCTATGGAAAGGATCTATTGATACCTGTATCCGTATACTATTTATAACTTCCTAACAGATGGGAGTAAAATGCCATGAAGAAGAACCACCCTTGTAAACTCTAGAATGCACCCCGAGTGGTCAGTACCGGGGCTCCCCATCCAGTCTTCACACTTTAGCTGCCCGCAGGCATTACCAATCAGAATCATGTGACCTCTTGCTTTAGCTTCGACATTCCTCCCATTTTAGCACACTTCAGCCTATTCCATGAACACATGAGAAATTTCCTAAAAAGTATAATTTCTTTTTGCAGAAGGCCTTTGGTGGTCCCATATCATAAAATTTTTGTCAACCCCCTTTACCCTGTCCTTAAACTCTACTGTATCTATACAACAACTCTACAAGGTAGGAACTGCTATGTTCATTTCAAAAAAAGTAATTGATGCCGGGCGGTGGTGGCTCACACCTTTAATCACAACACTTGGGAGGCAGAGGCAGGTGGATCTTTGTGAGCTCAAGGCCAGCCTGGTCTACAAGAGCTAGTTCCAGAACAGTTAGGACTGTTACACAGAGAAACCCTGTCTTGAAAAAAACAAACAAACAAAGGTTAATTAAAATATCAAATGTGGACACAAGATTCAAGCCAAAGCCACAAATAGCATAAACTATCTCGGAGTAACACTAACCAAACAAGTGGGAGACTTCCTTTAATTCTGTGAAGAAAGAAATTGAAGAAGACACCAGAAAGTGGAGAGATCTCCCATGCTTTTGGGTAGGTAGAATTAACATAGTAAAAATGGCAATCTTACCAAAAGCAATCTGTGAATTCAATGCCTTTTTATCATCTGTGTACAGGAGGGCTACTGATTTTCTTTTTAGTTAATCTTGTATCCTGCTACATAACTGAAAGTGTTTATGAGTTGTAGAAGTTCCTTGGTAGAATTTTTGGGATCACTTATGTAAGCTATCATATCATCAGCAAACACTGAGAGTTTGACTTCTTCTTTTCCGATTTGTATCCTCTTGGATCTCCCTTTGTTGTTTTATTGCTCTAGCTAGGTCCTCAAGAACTATACTGAATAAATATGGAGAGAGTGGACAGCCTTGTCTTGTTCCTGATTTCAAAGGAATCTCTGGGAGTTGCTCTTCATTTAGTTTGATGTTGGTTGTTGGCTTGCTGTATATTGCCTTTTAACCCAAGAAACTGGTCATCAAAAGAAGACATAATCCAATAAAAAAAAATGGAGTATAGACCCAAACAGAGAACTCTCAACAGAGGAATCTAAATTGGCTGAAAGGTATTTAAGGAAATATTCAACATCTTTAGGCATCAGAGAAATGCAAATCAAAACAACTCTGAGATTCCATCTTACACCTGTAAGAATGGCCAAGATCAAAAACTCTGATGACAACTTATACTGCAGAAGCTGTGGGGTAAAGGGAACACTTCTGCATTGCTGTTGGGAGTGCAAGCTGGTACAGCCCCTTTGGATGTCAGTGTGGCGATTTATCAGAAAATTAGGAAACAACCTTCCTCAAGACCCAGTAATACCACTTTTGGGTATATATCCAAAGGATGCTCAATCGTGCCATAAGGACATGTGCTCAATAATGTTTATAGCAGCATTGTTTGTCATAGCCAGAACCTGGAAACAACCTAAATGGCCCTCGACAGAAGAATGGAGAAGGAAATGTGGTACATTTACACAATGGAGTACTACACAGCAGTACACAAAGCTCCTTTCTGGTAAATCCCTGAGGCTCAGACCAGCATGCCCTCAATTAGGATTACATTCAAATTTCAGCCTAAAAGTCCGGGTCCCCCCAAATAAATTCTGTCACTGTCTTTTTATTTCCCAGTAACTATCTGCACCTGATGGGGTCCGACTTCACAAAAACATTAATTTTTTTTTTTTTTATTTCTTGCTTCTCTGACAGCTCTGCATATAACTTACTTTCTACTTAATAGTCTTTGATGCCATTAATCCCTCCTCCAGGGCCACAGGCTCTAACAAACACTACTTATTTAAAAATTAGAGGATGGATATGCTTTAGTTTGTCCTCTTATCTATTTGGTTACGTTTGCTAGTATATACACGTATAACTATTGCTATAGCTTATATAATCTCTTTGGCTTTTAAATGTTCTTAAAATACACCAGGTCTCAGGTATATTCACACCATTGAATTCAGGTGAATTAACACTATTCACAAACTTAGTCAATACATATTCATTATCATTTCGTTTAAAAATAGTTTCCTGTCTTTATCACTCTAATATTTTTTTAAAAAATATTTTTTCTGAAAATCAAATCTACTTTTAACATATGTAGAAATCATTCTGGTATACACTGGCCAATGTGAAAGCCCTTTCCTTTCCTGGCAAATGCTTGATTGCAGTGAGATTCATGGAAAGAAGGGAGATAATTTTTCCCCTTTTGTACCATATGTGAATGATACAATTCAATACAGCACAAAGGGAGCACCTAATTCTTTTCTTTTCTTTCTTTCTTTCTTTCTTTCTTTCTTTCTTTCTTTCTTTCTTTCTCTCTCTCTCTCTCTCTCTCTCTCTCTCTCTCTCTCTCTCCCTCTCCCCCCTCCCTCCCTCCCTCCCTCCCTCCCTCCCTCCCTCCCTTCCTTCCTTCCTTCCCCCCTCCTCTTTTTTTACATTTTAACTTTTATTTTGCGAGCACGTGTCATTTTGCGAGCACCTGCCAGAGTGCATAGCACACAGGAGATCACGTGAGGGGTCAGCTATCTCCTGCCACCAAGTGTGTCCTGTGATAAATGTAGATGGTCAGGCTTGGTATAAACAGTTCACTGAAATGTTTAACTTTAGAAGCTTCTTTAGTTTTAGCTTTACCAATCTATTGTTTGGACTGGCAGCTCCAGGGCTCGCCTCTACAAAGTTTGGGAAAATTGGGAATGTCACTCTATTTTAACAGAACAACTCTCCCGGTTTTATTTGCCCCACACAGTCATCAATATCACTCTCATTTCTAACATAAGCTGAAGCAGAGGCACATAAAATTAAGGGAGAAATAGTCATCAGAGTTGAGTACTTAATTGGCTAAACTAACATAATTAGTGGTTCAATGTGGGCAACAGTACAGTGCTCTGTCCACTCTGCTCAGCGAAGTACACAAAGGGTGCCGGGACAAAATCAAGCGGCACGGCTCTCTACAAAGCAGGGGTCCCAACTGACTTCTGAAGACAACTGAGACTAAAACTGCTTCCCAGCTTCTCTTTGCAACTCATCTTGTGGTTTTAATATATAGAATTTCAAGACAGCCACAGAGGTTATTGCTTCCCAAGGATTTTACTGATACTACTTGGTACCGCCATTTACCCTCTCCTACTTGCATGGCCAGCAGCAATAGCCCAGCAGTTGCTGCTTTTGTCAAACTCTATACAGTCTTAAACTATAGGCAATTAAGAGCACAAATCTGAAGCTAAAGTAATAACGCTTAACTGCTTTCTGTTGATATGACCTTAAGCAAGCCTCTTAAAGCCATTGGTAACTCAGTTATTCTATTTGGAAAATAATAAAATGATACTACATCATAAGGATACCAATGACTATTTCATAAATTTATGAATGTAAATATCCTGAGCAAACTCAGACACAAAACAGGCACATATACATGTTAAATATGAAAAAATATGTATTAATATGCAATATAAAACAAGCAGAGAGACATAATCCAGAAATAGAGTATCATTACTAATTTGAAAGGAGCTTTACTAGTTTCTATCAGTGTGCCAAAGATGGCTACCTTAAATTGGGTCAAACTGGTACATTATCAATGCCCTATCCATCTCTGATCATAGAGTAGTCAAAGACTGACTGATTAGTGTGATGAATTCTAATATATACAAAATTAATTCTGTTTGGGCTGCTTCAGACAAGTCCAGTTGGAACTCCAGTTTCCAGATTTAGGAAAATGGATATAACTCTATATGAATTTCCTACAATGTACTAAAATCATATTCTATAAAACACGCATGGGGCTCGTAGGATGGATGGATTCATAAGGTTGTTGTTAGAGAGGGGTGAATATCAAAATTAAGATCCTAGAGCCCACCAATTAAATATTGGGTGGGTGTGGCAGCTCGCCTGTATTCCCAGACTTGGGAGGCAGAGTCAGAGGAGGGTTCCTGTGGCAACCTTGCTAGTTAGACTAGCTCTAGGTTCACTGAGAGTCCTTGTCTTAGTGAATAAAGCAGCCATTAACTGAAGAAAACACAAGCCTCTGGCCTTTATATATAAAAAGTCACACCTATGTGCACACAGATATATAAACATGAATGCACACATGCACACACTCCACATAACATAAACATGCAAAAAAAGAAAGTAAGAAAATTCCTAACTGTATACAAAGACCCAGTAGGTGGCATAGATCCTGGCAGACATTCAATAGAAGAGTAGTTATTATAACTACCATTAATTATCATCATTCTATTCTTTTAAGATTCCTCTTTACATATAATATCATAATATTGTAGACCACAGCTCCCCACCATCTAGCAGAAAAATGAAGAGAATTTATTTCTCCTTACTTCTTAAGAATTAATGCATGACCTTGTCCTGGACTAAGGACTGAGGAACATTAGTGAAAGTTCTTCACGGGTTTTTATGAATCAAATGTGACTCACTGGACCAGTAACACTGGCGAAAGAGATCCTTCACAGGTTTTTATGAATCAAATGTGACATGCTGGACCTTTCATAGTTCTTATGTTATCCATTTTTTACGTAACTTTTACATGCTATCACAGAAAAAAAATTCGTTTTAATTTTAGATGTTTTCTATAAACAATAAATTTTAGTTTATAGCACCTTTTACAAGAACTTTCAAAGTTTTCAATATATTACTTTATGAATCTTTTCATCATATCTGCACATTAGATCACAGCAAATATTAACGCTCAGTTTTCCTTTAGAAAAACATAAAGTCAAGGATTTACGATTTGCTTTCCCAAGCATCCAAAAAGAGCGGTCACATAATTTCTCTCTGGAAAAAAGTTTTGCCACCAAGAATGCTATAAAATTAAGCAGTAGAGTCTAAAATTGCTAAAAAATTCCATAAGCTATGAAAAAATGCTTACCTACTTCCATTCCTGGAAAATACATTAACTAATGTCCTCAAATATTTTCCTTGTATTAGGTGGACACAGTTCAAACCCAGAGAAGCCATTTCATCTTAAGCTGGATAATGGCCGTTAGAATGTGTGCTGCCGGCAAACAATTACGCTGCAGTGTGTCGTCACTTAAAGTGAGATTATAAAACTTTGAAAAGAAGTTTTTAAGGAAAATGTGCTAAGGGCATTTCAAATAATTTATCGAGTTAAAGTTCACCATGTTTGTGAAGTTGTTGTATAGTTACTTTTTAACTTGAAAAATAAGTAACTGATAATTGAGTTTTCTTTGATTCCCAAACAGTTTTGCTGGTGGGATACTAACAGTATCCCTCCCTTATGTAATACTTAGGAATGAGTCCTCATGGCCTCCTCATATTCTTGAAGGCTAGTTAGCCTATTTATCACTCAAAAGAATTTCCAATTATATATGGCACATGATACTCAAAATGAACGCGGCAGTATCCTTCAGCAGCACTCTACACACGTGTATACCCTCCCCTTAAAGGACAGCAACAGTGCCAATAGGGGTTGCTTGTGTAAACTATACCAGAGAATCAGACACTTTCAAGTTTAAACAAGGTAGCCTTTGCAGTGTGTCCAGATAAAGATGGGCCATTTCCCTGGCATTCAGTCACTTTCTACACCAGATTATTTTGGTCCCTGCTGTTTTGTCTCATATGTTTTTTATTCGCCCTCTAGGGAAGTCAAAGCCTTCCCACTTGCAGGCCAACTCAACTGCTGCTCTGGTAACTACTTTACAAGGTGATAAGCATTCACAAGAGGCTTTTACTAGGCTAGTAGCTAAAGCAAAAACTGCATTCACATATTTAGGCAACATGTGTGAAATGAAAACTTGAAAGCAACAGGAGTTCCAGCCTAGCGCATAAAAACTGCCCATCCCAGGAAAAGGCTAGAGCAAGACGGACATTGTAACTAATCTAAAATTGTGAATTTGCAAATTTCCTCTCAATTCAAGTTATCAGCTAATTTAATTTCTTATGCTCCCTCTTATACTTTCTAATTGACTCACTGCCCTGATTGGCCTCAGTGTGCTCCCTTTATCCTTTCCCAAATGTTTTTGTAAAGTTTAGCACACACATTATTACTTGTTTTTCTTGCCATATTTCTTCTGCTTAGTTCCAAAGACATGTCCCAACGAATTAGTGCAAATTTGAGTTGCATGAAGACAGTGAGGGTAGCCAGACATTCAGATAGGACACCATTAATGTCAGTTGAGGTTCACAGGTACCCCACTATTTGGAAAAGAAATAACCATCTGTTGTGAGAAAGGCTCCATTCATGAGATGCTTGAAAGTAGATCTTCATGCCAAACAGACTTGGGTAAGTGAGGAGAGAGGAAACATTCCAGGGAAAGAAGAGAATAGTGACCCAACATAGGCTCCCCTGGCCCAGAGGGTCTGAAGTTAGAGCCTAAGAAGGGGCAGAGGAAAGCCTGGGGAAACACTACTCATCACTATACTACACCAGCTTTTCTAGGCCTTGAAGTGCAGGACATCCAGTGAAATTCATCTCTCTTTCAGCTACTTGCAAGTTTCTATCAAAAATCTAACAAAATAAACTCTACTTGGTTTGGAAAGATTCCGTACTTTTCCTGATAACTCAGCTCATTCTGCCCTGCCCACTGGAGAGTAAGCTCACTAAAATGAGCTCTTCCTTATGTCCCAGAAGCAGAGCAATGCCAAGCATAAGGACGAGGTATCACAAATACCTTCTGAATAACAGAGGAAAAAACTGGACTTGCTAATGCGAAGACCTCCCCCAGTTTGCCACTGGTAAGTACCCATAAGCAGCTGTTTTCAAAATAAAGTCATGATGTAATTAAAAATCAGAATTAAAAATCAGACAGAACAAGCAATAAAAATCTCAGAATGACATCCTTCCCCAGGGTCTAGCCAGGTAAATAAATGGAACTGAAGAAGATCATACTGGGTGAAGTATCACAGATCCAGAAAGACAAATGTCACCTATTCTCTGTGTCTGAGGCTTGCGGCACCAAGTCTTCAGATCTGAGTCATATCCTGCAGTACCAGCATAAACCAGGAATGTTAAAGGGGACACTGCTGGGATGGGAGGGTATGTGGGAAAGTGATGGGGAAGGGGACAGCAGACATCAAATGATCTGACTGGGGAAAGGGGAAAAGCGTGAGGAGGCTGGCATGTGTAAAGAAGGAGAGAAATACAGGGCAAAGGAGAGAAAAGGAAACTTAAAAAAAAACAGAACTCATGTAAGTCTGTGTGTAAATATTATATATAGTTGAAATTTTCCTATCTGGGGTGACAATGCTCTCTCCTCCAAGAGTCAAAAGCCATCTAACAGAAACCTTAACAGCAGGCATGAGAAGTCCCTTCGTAAGTTGTTGGTTAGGGTAGTCCAGGAGACTCACAAGATGCCAGAGACCATTGTTGTGGCCCTTGGCTGCCTCCCAGAGGTTGACGAGAAGTTCATCGATTACTGAAGACACCAAGCACTTCAGAGTCAGAGGCCCTGAGCTAAAACTGATTTGAAAACTTCCTCCCTGGGGACTATCTTTCATGGTACCAGAAGCTGCCATGTAAGCTTCCAAGGGAGGGAAGCAGTAAACAACCCTACCCAGCTATGATGTCTATAAAACAAAATAATGACCAGCTTCGCATGACATTCCTAATGGTGAAGTAGTGGTAACCAACAGCTCTTTAATTGGACTCAGTTAACAAGAAGGAGCTCATGCCCAGGACTGGAAATCTGGCCACCTACGTGGGTCTAGTGAAGTCACAGCTTGTGGAGGAGAACCTACAACACAAATTTACTAAGCCAGTATAATTCCTCACTATATTCTAAATATTTATCTGAGTGCTCACACCTATAATCTCTGCACTAAGGATGCTGAACCAAGAGGGCTACAGAGAGTTCAAAGCAGCGTGGGCTAGAACTGTTATAACCCAGTATGAACTATTACCTTAATAAAAAGAAGAAAATCAGTGTCAAACAGAATTTTTTTCATTATGTTTATTGTACGGAATGAATAAAGAAGTTAAAGTACATGATTATTTATATGTTTTTAACCTGATCATTATGAAAAATCACTTTCCTGAGATTTTGCTTGTAAGTTTTGGGCTCCGTAAATAACAACCCTAAGAAGTTTCTTTTCCACTTGCCGCTGTTTGTTTCCTGGATCGTTCATTATGGGGAAGCCATTTCCTACCTATTCTCTCCTCTAAATGTCAACGATGTCTTCTGATGTCTTCTTTCGAAGCATCAAAGCACACCTGGTGCTTTAAAACCCCTCCACATTTGCCATTACTCTGCAGAAGAGCATCAGCTGGCTTGCCCATTCTTCTCCACCTCTGCCCCACACTCTGCTCCTCTCCTCAGGGAGCAGCTTTAGCTCTTGCAGCAAGTCAGAATCTTAACTGCCTCTGGGCTGTTTCATCCACTTAGGATACTTGACATCCACGTAATCATGACTCATCCAACAGGCTTCTGTTCAAATATCATTTCCAAAGCCGATGAGATGGCCCAGGTGGTAAAATGCATGCCCACAATGCTGGCAATCTGAGCTTGATCCTTGGAAATCAACGTAAGAGTGGAGGGAGAAAACCAGTTCCATAAAGCCTATCGCTGGACTTCCATATGCTAGTGCACACATATACAACTACTACTAAGTATCATTTCCTTGGCAAGGACTTCTGTAACTCCTCACATTAAATTTAGCTCTCCTTTATAATTCTTTCATGACTCCTTTCTCCCCTCTTTTTATTCTCATTACTATATGTAATTAAATGAGTATGTATGCAAAATGTATATGCATAAGCATTATGTATGTAGGTATACATTTTCATGTATAAATGCTGGCTGTAACTTTAGGTTGTAAGATGAGCAAGCATAGGGACTGTGTCTGTTTTGGGCACCAATACAGAATCAACATATTGCTCAGCGTCTGGCACATAATCAGCTGCCTAAAAGAACTGATGAATTAATTAATTGTAAGTCCCCTTCTCCATTAACACCCCATCCCCAGGTCCTAGCAGAGCAGCATAATGTTTTCAAAAAACTATTTCCAGATATATAAACATGTTTAAAAGAAAGCAAATTCAGACGCAAATACATTTTAGTATATTTTTCTGACTAAAACTTTTTACACGTGAATCAAATCTAATGAAAATACTTTTGTAACTAAATAAATAGAAAAGAAGCGTGACGATAATTATAATTTAGTAAAAATGGTTGAGAATTGAACTAGAAAAGTATATTTCTATACTTTTAAAAGAGCCTTTACTATGTAAACTTTTAACATGTCAACAAGCATTTACTAATAAATTTATTACGCACCAGGATGTGTTTTATATAACAGAGATGGTTCAAGCCAGTATGAGTTTAGTGACAACATTTATGACAATTTTTAAATTTAATTTAACTAAGTCAATCAACCACATTAAAAACATAATAGGAAAAGTTGCAGGGAGCCAATCATTTTATCTATCTCCCTAAAATTACATATAATGCATAGAATGCCATGTATACATAGATAGCCGAGACAAAATTTTCCCAACTGAGAAGCAGTCAAGATGGAGAGAAAAAAGATCAAAGAGTGGCCAGCACCAACTGATACATCTACAATACAACTTTACCTAAGGCTCAGAGCTCAGAGCAGAAGAGGGGGGCTGAAAGATTGGAAGAGACAGAAGAACAAGAAGTATGTCAGAGAAGCTACACCCATGAAGTCTCATCAACATGGCTGCCCAAGCAAAACCTTAAGAAGGCGGCACTAATATACATGCTAACATGAAAGGCGAGAGCTAGGTCCTCAGCTCTAGACAGCTAAGGAATGTTTAGAGTGGGAGAAAGTCTAGCCCATGGAAGATCCCTGGAGTGGCATTTTATTTATGTTTTAATAAATAAAGCCTGCCTGAAGATCAGAGAGTATAACAGCCACCCTAGTCAGCCTTACAGACCAGGCAGTGGTAACACACCCTTTTAATCCCAGTAGCCACACTAGTTTCTATAGAAATCGGGTGGTGCATGCCTTTAATCCCAGCCCTAGAGAGGATTATAAAATAGAAGGAGGCAGCTCTGAGACACCGTCTTATTCTGAGATTCACGGAGGTAGGATTGCCATTTTGGACTGAGGTCGAGGTAAGAGCCAGTGGCTGGTTGCTTTGCTTTTTGGATCTTCAGGTGAACCCCAATTACTCTTTCTGAGTTTTTACTAACTGTGCTTCAGATCCCCCAAATTAGTTATCCAATTGCAAGTGGTTACATATTCATGTTAAGTAAAATTATACAGACTGAGAAGGTTGTATTTAAATATTTAGTAACAGACAAACACAGACATGTCTGTATTAACCTCCCCTTAGGTATCAACAAATCGTCATGTGTATTTTAGCAAGTCACCCGAACATAGTAGCTTCAAAGCAAGCATTAGTACTCCACAGATGAAACACAGTGGCATCTGGGGATATCATTACCATTCCAGAAAAGGTAACCACTGAGTGTTTCTTCCTACCAAAAAATAGTAAAGCAGAAGAAAGACAGAAACAAATTTTATAGCCCTAGGTATAACCCAGGAAAAAAGTAGATTAATGGTAACATTACAGAGAATAGAAAGCCTTGATTCAATTAGTTGCCGGGGCAGACAACGGTCATGGGCTTTCGCTGTTTAATGGAAGTCTGTCTAAAACCATACTGTCTTGTACTTTCATACTGCCACCGTAGCCCAGTGTTAGCTGATTCTGAACAATAGTTCATTAAATAGCAAGAGGTCCTGCTTGAACCATTGGCTAGTATCAAATACCACAGCAAGACATTTGACTCAAACAGAAATGATATAAACTTTAAGCCTTGATTAATGCCACGATGATGTAATTTCTGGCACAGAAGACCTATGAGAACAAACCTCCATTCTGTATGTTTCACTTTCATGTGCAAGTCCAATCCCATAATGGATAAACAACTAGAAAACAAACAACTAGAACAGTGTCTACACTAGTTCCTGATAATATTAGAGATCTTTGAGAGACTGATGCTTCCATTAACTAACTACTGTTTAATACTCTACAGACTTTTTCATTTCAGGAAAGACTTTATTTCTGTTGTTGCCTTGTCTTTAACAGGGTTCTAGAAGCTAGTATGATCTAAGTAAACACACATTTGTGTGTTCATCTTTGTTTAGTAACACTGAACATTTCCAGTAAATAAAATGATAACCACTAATATTTATTAGCAAGTGTACACAAATGCTGGGCTGGGCTTTTGACATGTGCTAATCTCAAGAAATCTCTACAAACATCTAATAAATTTTGTTTCAGAGATAGAGAAACTAAGGCATAAAGAAAGCAAAGACCTTGTAAACAAATAGGTATATAATGCTATGGGAGCCAGATATAAACTATATAACAGGAAAGTCTACCATGTTCCAGAAACCAATTCTCTGGACACTAGAGTAGACCCTCTTATTGGGCTATCAGACTGTAATTTACCACACACAGCTGACCCAATGAATAAAAGCTACTTCAGACTATCCCCCTAAACAAGCAGGAAGCTTCTGATGTGGGAGGGTCTTCTGTCTATGTGTTACTTTCACTGGTTAATAAAGAAACTGCCTTGGTCTTTTGATAGGCTAGCCCTTAGGTAGGTGGAGGAGACCGAATAGAATTCGGGGAGGAAGAAAGCAGAGTCAGGCAGACGCCATGCTTCTTCTACCGAAGATGGGTGGTGGTTAGACTCATGCAGGTAAGCCACAGTCAAGTGGCAATACACATGAATAGAAATGGGTTAATCAAGATGTGAGAGTTAGCCAGTAAGAGGCTAGAGCTAATGGGCCAGGCAGTGTTTGAATGAATATAATTTGTGTGTTGTTATTTTGGGTGTAAAGCTAGCCATGAGGGAGCCGGGCAGGACAAAAAGCAGGCCTGCACGCCTAGTCACTACAAGCTTCATTCCAAAACAAAAAGCCAACATTAAACAACAAGGTGCGTTCTTTAAGTCAAATCTATAAGATTCTAACTTAGAGCATACAAAGATAATAAAGCCAAGGAAACTGACTTCATTTCAAGAGAACAGTCAAGATAAGCAAATGGTCTGATCTTACATGATGATTCCAAACTTTACAGCAAAATTTAACTACCTACCCATTTTCTTCAACAGAATTTTCTTCAGTTACTACACATAAAAAGACAAACAGGCAGCTTAAAGGAGTCCATCTGAGAAAAGATGTATAGGTGAGCAAAGTAAAAATATCTTTCTTAGAGAAAAAAATATAAGGGTAAAGTTTTTTCTGAGCATGTGTGTGTAGTATATGTTCATGTATGTGTTTACATATGTAGGAGTGCATATATGCCTTTGCATGTATACATGCAAGTGTGTGTACACGTCTGTAAATGTACATGTGGAGGCTCAGGTGCTGCCAGGTGTCTTACTCTATTCTACCATTCCTTATTCTCATATTTAGGCAAGATCTCTCGCTGAACCTGGAGCTTGGCTATTTGAGCTAACATACTCATCAGCCAGTCCCAAGGATCACATCTGGGCCTCTGTGTATTCCACAGGCCGACATCACAACAGTCCTGTGAGACTGTGTCATCATCCTCATTTCAGAGCCAAGAGTCCTGAAGCCCAGGGAGGTTAATTAACTCACGAAAGTCCTAGCAGCTAAGTAGCAGAGCTGAGATTCAGATTCAGATATGTGACTTAATAGACAATGGGGCTCTCGCCTAGAGGTGTGTGTATGTGTGTGTGTGAGAGAGAGAGAAAGGAGAGAGAGAGAGAGAAAGTATTTTAATTTCTATAAGTTCCAGTAGAGCTAGCAACAGAGCTATAGCTCAACGCAAGTAAGAGAACACACAAAGAGACAAGAATAATAAAACCAGACAGGCACAATAAACCCTGACCCAGGTTGCTTTCTGATTGTTTCCTACCACTGGGGAATGCAAAGCAGCCAACTCTACAAGCAGTCACTAGAAGCCACAATTCAGCCAGCAAGCGGACATTGATAATGCGATATTTTTTGAAAAGCTCACAAAAACTAGTACACTGCCTTC
This sequence comes from Alexandromys fortis, assembly GCF_014885135.2. NCBI lineage: Eukaryota > Metazoa > Chordata > Mammalia > Rodentia > Cricetidae > Alexandromys > Alexandromys fortis. The sequence goes on along the minus strand of NW_026068014.1, from coordinate 2,101,108 downwards.
AATTTTTACATACTGAGGAACCACTCACTATGTGCTTCAGCCACTGCCTTGACTCTACATGAAGACAGTAAGAAACAACTAAGCATGCGGCTGGAATGGCATCTCAGCAGTTAGGAGCAGGCCAAGCACCATACACATAAAATAGTTACTTTTAAATCAAAGAAAGAAAAAGTGAAGGTATTCTTTCTCAAAGAAAATGAGATGTTTGGAAAAGATACTCATAGACACACTACAAAGACCAGCAAGTAAATAAGAGATTTCACACACACCCAGAGGTCTTTACTGGCAGAGATCTTGAAGTGTGCGCACCCTGGAATAGAATGAATAAAAACACCCAAAGCTTTAAGGCATTAAGAGAACAGAGGTAACCGGGCAGAATGCCTTCCTCTGGCACTCACCAGATGAGAGGCATTTATGTCACCACATTGGTGAAACTAAGCTGTGACCTGGGGAGTGCATGGTTCAGAACAAGAACTGAACTTACGGAAAAGAAAGGCATCTTTTTCAAAGTGGAGTTATAAATCCAAGAGCCTCAGTAGTCTCAGCAAAAGGTTTCCCCAGCAGACACCTCCAGGGCTGACACAGCCCATCCATTATGACTGAAGAGCACCCTGACTTACCAAAAACACTGAAGTTCCAGCTACAACTAGTCTTCACCACGGGGATGCACTGAAGATATGGTGATACAGCACATAATATAGATGTATTTTACTACAACATTTACAAGACATCCACCCTCTCTCTCTCACCAAACTGCAAAACGCTCTGGGAGAAACACCACAGATTCCCTTTTATTAGGAGATGGAAAGATTTTTATCAAAGGGAAACAAAAAGCAACAATGGCTCTCGGGTCACAGACAGGTAGTGAAGGACCTATTCCTAACAGCAGCATGAATCCTTTAAAAAAACACAATGTATGGCAAAAAATCTATAGAAGGGAATTCAGGGTTGTTTGCAAATTATCCTACATTTAACAAAGCAGCATTTGTAAAAAATTAAAATTACTGGATCAACGTGGTAAAAACTGCCTTCACAGGAATGAACTCTGAAAAGTTCTATATTTGAGCTGAGGATGTGGGTGGGATATGCTCTAGTGACTGTCCAAGAAATGTACATGACAAACTGGTAGTGGATTTACTTAAAATATTACAAAACTCTACCTTATACATGTTTGTACCAACTGCTTTCTGGCTAGATTTAAGGCCTGTTCCCCAGGAGAAAGCTTATGCCTTGTACTGCCAATCTGGCCAAGAATCCACAGCTGAAAGATCTTAGGCCCCAGGGTTGAGACTCTACTATTATTTTTCTAAATGTAAAAAAAAAAAAATCAAACTGCCTTATAAATATACCTCTATGCCCACCGATTATTAAAGTAGCTCTCAGTCTTCATTAGAGAAACGTTTTTGCTTAGTGGACAGTGGGTAAGACAGAAATCTAACTGGCCAGAGTATGGGGAGTCTGCGGAGTGCTCATCCAGAAATGGGACAAGATCAGGATATACCCTGGAAGATGGGGCATAATGGTTCTAAAAGCCACAAGCTGGGGAAGGCTGGGCACCCATGAGCTCACAGCAGCTGTGGTGCCCTGCATAAGACCCGCACAAGATGAAACCAGTCAACACGACAGCATGGAGAGGAGACGGGGCACCCAAGCGCCCATCTCTGAGAAGCTACTGAGAACCGAGGGCTGCCATGGGAAGGGGAGCTGCTCCTTGGTAGGTTGGCCATGTTCCAGGAGATGACCCCACATCCATGATAAAAAAAAAAAAAAAACAAAGAATAGCAAAAGTTCAAAGAAGCATATGGGGGTGATCTGGGTGAAGAGGGTAAAAATGATTGAAATAAATTGCATGCCTGCATGACATTCTTAATTATACATAAAATATGATATTTACCTTCATGGCTGGTAATGCAGCTCAGTGGTGAAGGCCTTTCCCAACACACGTGAGACACCGGAATAAAGTTCCAGCACCAGAGAAAAGTAGTTTATTTAATAAATCACTTGATATCAAGTAATCTGATCCCTTTACATGCTATTTCTAGCTAGAATATCTGTCTTACAAGGAATGGCAGCAATCAACTCATTCTAACCTTCCTCTTTGTCCTTTAACCATCTTTAAGACATAGTCATTCATCATAAGCAAATCATTGTCTACAAAATAGTAACTTCTTTAGTATATTCCTAAAAAAAATTTATGCCATTATTTTCATAAAGACACATGCTTTATGGTGTAGTCACCTAAAATAATGCTGTGTTCATAATGTATTAAGTACATCTCTGATGGTAAAACAAAATACTAAGCAATCTTATATTTATTTTAAAAACTATAACCCAATTCAATTAAAAAATTTTGGTATAGTAAGTAGTCTTAGATTTTATAGTTTGAGCATATAGGAAACTGTAATGAAATTTTAATCAATGCATTTAGAGGTTAAGACACTGCAAGAAAGTCAAATGTGGTACCTTAGGCCTGCATTTCCAGAACTCTGAATGCTAAAGGAGGAGAACAGGACTTTGAGGCTAATTTGGGCTACAGAGTGTAAAACTTTGTATCAAAAAACAAAATAAAAAACAAGCATTAATGAATGAAAAAATAAGAGCTATCTAATATATAATTTTACTTATAGATCAAAAGATAAGACATAGGTTAATGAAAATAATGTATATATTTTTATTTTAAGGAAAAATATAAAATGAGAGGTTATGAGAGTAAGAGACTAGGCATCTAGTTTCAATATGGTGTGGAGAAGGAACTAATTTTAGCAATATTCCTCTTGATTTTTTTTTTATTGTTAAACCAACAGCACACATATTTTAGTGAATTATTTTCCAAGTGAAGACTGTAGTTATATAAGCTTTTACATAAATTCTTTGATTTTGTTAGTGTTGCTGATAGTAGTCTTCTTACTTAAAGTTGCACATATTTCTTAGGCATTCTGTAGTGTTTCAAACATGAATGTACTGTTCAGTGCTTAAATCATGATCTGTCTCCTCAAACATTTATCATTTCTTTAGGTTTAAAACATTCAAAATCATTTGCTTTATACTTTCCAATAAGCTTCCTATCATGTCTTTAGTCATCTCACCATCCAATCAACACAAGAGTGTCTTCCCTTCATAACTCTAACCTAACCTAACTCAGCCTCACTCTATTCTGTTCCCTCCTCTGCCAATTACCACTGTATTCTCAACTGGTCTCCAGCATTTATGCTGCAACTTCAAATCTGTAAAAACTTACATAGTTCCCTATATAATGTGGATAAACACATCTTCTAGTTTTAATTTAGTGAAAGCCAAATGGGGAGGCATATTAAACATTAAAGGTATAAGCACTAAAATACAGCTTAATTAAATTAGAGAAGATAATTTTAAAGGTATAGCTACCAATACTCATGAATTTCTTATAATAAAGTATTTAATAATAAAAGTTAGTTACAATCTGCTCTAGAATAATCCTCTTTTACACTGTAAAGAGTTGTCACTGGTTTAAGAAAAGGCTGATTGACTGGTAGCCAATCAGGAAGTACAGGTGGGGTGACCAGACTAAGGAGGAGGAGGAGGAGGAGGAGGAGGAGGAAGAGGAGGAGGAGGAGGAGGAGGAGGAGGAGGAGGAGGAGGAGGAGGAGGAGGAAGAAGAAGAAGAAGAAGAAGAAGAAGAAGAAGAAGAAGAAGAAGAAGAAGAAGAAGAAGAAGAAGAAGAGGAGAGTCAGGAGGCGTCGGCCAACAGCTGACCAAGCAGGACATGTGACAAATGAGGTAAGAAGCCATGAGCCACATGCCAAAGAATAAACAGAAATATGGGTTAAATTAAGTGTAGCTAGTAATAAGTCTGAGCTATAGACCAAACATTTGTAATTAGTATAAGCCTCTGAGAAGTTATTTGGAAGAAACTGCAGGACAGGGAAACTCTGTTTACAATAATCTCAAAGTAGAGAAATGAGAGCATGTCTGGGAATTTAGGGGAGATTCACACTCACCTTAGGGTGACTCCAACAGCTTAATTTGACTTATCATGTTCAAAATCATTCTACAGTCTTAAGATTCCATTCATTAAGAGTCTCCCCAATATTACAGAACTAAGAATAATATCTCAAAGGCAATTTTAAGGTTTAGAGTTATAACTCAGACTTGCCTAGCATGTCTGATTTTCCAGCCCAGTGGTTCTCAACCTTCCTAATGCTGTGACCCTATAGTACAGTTCCTCATGTTGAGTTGACCCACAACCATAAAGTTATTTCATTGCTACTCCTTAACTGTAATTTTGCTTCTGTAATGAACTGTAATGTATGCATCAGATATGCAGAATATCTGGTATGTTACCCCCCAGAGATTGCAAGCCATTGGCTGAGAACCACTGTTCTAGCTCAATACCAAGTTTTAGAGGAAGAGAAGTTTTGCCACACAGCATGACAGCAGCTTCATAAGTCTGCTAATAACATTGAGCAAAATTATCAAAACTTTAAAAAAAAAGACATATTGCTACTTATTTTACTACAACAAAAGAGAATTATATCCCTTCAAATGCAAGAAAACTAAATGCTAAGAACAGTCAGATATTACATTCATATTTTCTTTAATGTGAGATATCCATATTATATATGATACATGTTGATAATCATTTAAATATGTGGGAAATCTGTCTTTGAGAACACTTAGATCCATTATGGATCTAAGCTATTAATGAGAATAAAGTATGCTAAACACACAAAATATATAAACAGAAATAGCGGCTATGTTACCACAAATATTTAAAACTCAGTGAGGTACGCTAACAGGACACTTAACTTCACAGATGAGGTTGGCAGCATTAAGGAGTGTCTTGGGATTAGTTCTGTGCCCGCACAGCCAAAGCACCACACACTCTAATGTTCTCTGTGCTTTGTTCACTTCATGTGGTTTCAAAACGTGAGCGATGTCTCACAGGACAGCAACAGTTCTAACTTGGGAATATAAAATTTATACTGCTTGGCTTTGTTTTCATTAATAGCAATAACAATGCCTGGGTGAAAGATATTCTCACTAAAGCAATAAATAAAATTAGCACAGGAATGGCATCAGTGAAATACTGCCACATGCCAGCCTTCGGTGCCCTTTACAGCCTCAAAGTACCTAAAGGAAGAGCACCATGAGTACTGAGTCCTTCTATGAGCCTTAACTTGGCATCCGGCTGACAACCCAGAGAGTCTGGCGTCTCCTGCCAAATAAATGACAAAAATCCCAATTGGGTATAGTGTACTGCTTGCTGCTGGTAAGAAAAAAAAAAAGAAGAAAAAGAAAATAAACAACAAAACAACTACAACAATCTCTGCCTACAAAAATGCCTGACATTTCTGGCTTAAGACCTTTCGAGCCTAATAAATAACTTCATTTCTGACAGAGGTTCTTTCATTGATGGGTTTATTAAATAACTACGTAGTCCATCAGTTTACAGAATGTGTTATTTCACACAATTTAATAGCAAAGAGCCAGCAGGTGGTACTATTAAGAACCATCAGTGGTGGGAATTGTTTCATAGATGACCAACTTAATCTACCTTTGGAACATGGCCATCCTTTATAAGATTTTTCCATATAACACAGAGTTTCAGTGCCCAGCTACTCGGGGTGTTTATGAAATCCTTGTGCAACGTTAAACTTGACCTATCCCACTGAACTGTATTTTATGGGACTGTGCTAAAACTGTGTGTATTCATCCAGACCACATTCTTTAAAGAAACTTCAAGCCAGGATCATGAATGCAATTTATGAAATCACTCAGCAGCAGCTGGAGAATGTTCTCAATGAGGTGGAAAATCAGACTGAATGCTGGACTTTACCAAAAAATGGTAGTTATGTTGATGTCTGTAAATTTACACTACAGTGTTAGTCTTATGATTTCAGTCTTTTTTAATATTTTCTGCTACTAATAGATTAAAGTTTAAATTTAACAAGAAAAAATTAAATATCTGAAATGGCTGTTATTTTCCCATGCTATGAACATAATGACTTACTTACAAATGTGTTATAGCATTCTACAAAGGATTTTTATATATGTGTATATACTCACATATATACACACATATGATATATATATGTTAGAGGTCCTTTATTTCATATATATATTTATGTGTGTGTGTGTTTTAGAGGTCCTTCATTTTCCTACTGACTTGGACCACATTATTTTTTTATTGATAATACAGATGAAGCTCTAAGTTTGAAATAGTTTCTTGCACAACAAAAGGTCAACTCAGATAGCAATAGTCAATTCAGGAGGAAGCTACTACTAACGTGCACTGCGGAAGAGCTATAAGCAGAAGGGAAATAGAAAATATGGGGAAAAATTATTCTTCATATGTGTGTATACAATGTATATGCACACGTGTGTGTGTGTGTGTGTGTGCGCACTTGTGTGTGTGTGTCTAAGTGCAGGCCACACTTGCCCAGCACACATTTGGAAGTCAGAACACAGGATCTCTCTCTTCTCTTTGCTGTTCCTCACTGTGTCTGTTGAAGAGCTGGCCTCCATGGAGTCTCCTGTTTCTACCCGTCTTATCATGAAAGCACCGCGATGACAGGCGCAGGACATGGGTCCTGGAGCTCTGCACGCACGAACTTATGCTTACCTATTGAGCTGTCTCCCCACCTTTTTTCTCTTTCCCTACTTCTTCTTTTTATGGATTTTACGGATTTATGCAGAATTTATGGGTTACAGTCACTTAATGGTGGGAATACATGTGGGCAAGGTGTCATCAGGTGACTTATATCATGCTATGAACAGTACAGAGAATACTTAATGTAGACTTGATGAAAGCAACACGTGGTGCACACTACATACAAGAGGCTGCTGCTGGCATAGTATAGCATGCTGTTTTAGTCTACCTTCTTGTTAATAAATAGAAATACAGCCTAAAAGAATGATAAACATACAAATTTCACTAAAAATAAGCCTAAAGAGAGGAAAAGAAAAATGTTACCTAAAGTAAGATATTGCAAAAAGCATAAGAAACATCAAACATGTCCATCAGCCTCTGTATTCACAACTTTGACTACATGTTAGAATCACCTGGGGAGAGTCTGACAGTCCCTGCTATGTGTTTTCCAGACCAATTATATTAGGCTCCCTAGGGTTGAATACCCAAAGAGTATCCTAGGTATTTGATATTTGTATTAGTTACTTTTGTATCTCTATGACCAAAATGCCTGAGAGAACAACTTAGGTGAAGGAAAGGTTTCAAACTCACAATTTTAGAGGGTTCTGATCATATGTTGGGAGAATGCTTGAACAGCTCCCATCTGCAGACAGGAAGCAAAGGAAAAAGAAGCCAGAGACCAGGTGTACCTTTAAAGGCATGTCCCCTGTGAATCTTCTTCTAGCTAAGACCCACCTCCCACATTTCCATCACCCCCTCACCATGCAATCATCTGGGAACCAAGAATTCAACATGTGACCCTGAGAACATTTCCTATCAAAACCCTAGCAGCAGTGGTGGGTTTCAGAGCACACCTAAGAGGTTCCATGTCTGGCTGTGGCTGAGACGTTCCCTATGAAGACAATGCAGATGAAATGAGGCACAGTGGAGTACTGACAATCAGGTAATTGAAAGCAACAACAAACTAAAGTCCTAATAAAGCAGCTGGAGACACAGCTCAGTAGCAGAGCACTTGCTTAGCAAGAACAAAGCCCCAAGTTTAACACCCAGTAATGAACAATAACAATAGCAACCATAGCATCATTTTAAGTTACTCCAGAAATACTTAATATCCTTGAAATGTGGCATGTAAAAAAGGTTGGGGGCAACTAAGAAATGCTTAGAGTGGGGGAAATAGTCTCCCCCAATTCCAACACCAAATGGTCAGCCCAAAAGATATACATACAAGTAATGTTATACAGACTGAGTAGTTATACTCAGGAATATATAGGTGTATACATATGTTTGCATGTAACAAATACTAAAGAGGCCATGAATCTGAAAGACAGCTAGGAAGGGCATGTGAAGAGGCTGGAAGGGAGGAAAGGGAAGAGGGAAATCATGTAGTTATAATCTCAAAAAAATAAAAGAAAAAGAATAATGATTTTTTTTTAAAGTTCAATTTGTTCAGAGTAGAACACTGAAAGGGATCAAAATAATAAAAACTTGATCTCTACACTGCCAGGATCGACTGAAGCTCTGGAATGTGTAAGAAAGTTAGACAGGAAGTGATAAGAAGAAGCTGAGCAGCAGCTATCCATGAGTTGGGTTAATAGGTGGCAATAGCAGTCCAAAGGAGAATGAATTTGTTACACACACACACACACACACACACACACACACACACACACACAAAGTAGGATTTCTGGGCTTAAGAAAAAATATTTCAGAGGTGATAGCATTTTTAGTGATTATATAACCTAGAGCAAGCCAATGCAGAGAACTGGAGAAAAAAAGTCAGTGTTACTGGCAAAACAAAACTTCAGAGCGGAGATGGAAACTAAAGGAAATAGCATCATGGACTGAGAGTGGTCCAGAATGTGGGAAGGAAAGAAATCCTGCTAATGGCTTCTGAGATGTTTAAGGCAGAGTTAAGAGCAAATAGAGGGCCAGGCGGTGCGGGCGCACACCTTTAATCCCAGCATTTCGGAGGCAGAGAAAGGTGGATCTCTGTGAGTTCAAGGCCAGCCTGGTCTACAAGAGCTAGTTCCAGGACAGACTCCAGAGCTACACAGAGAAACCCTGTCTTGAAAAAATAAACAAAAACAAACAAACAAAAAGAGCAAATAGAGAACAATGGCAGGAAAAAACTGGAATATGCTCAAAACAAAATGCCTTATTTGTAGGTGAAAGAGAAATGCACTGAAATGGCAGAATGGCCAGGAGAGACTGACAAGCATGTAAGCAAAGTTTCAAGTGTGTAAACCACTCTCTCAAAGGAAGAAAGTAGAGTGTCTGACCAAGCCTGTGTTTGTTAAGTCAGGTCTGCTGCTCATAAGGTAAATAAAGACAGGACCAAGGAGTACACAGTCTGGTATGATCTGGGTTGGCTTCATTGTGGCCAGACTGCTGGCCTGCACACAGGCCTTTTGCTAACTAACTGTGCTGCAATCCTTCCCTCCAAAGGGCCACTATGCATACCGTGTACTCAGTCTGGAACTCCCAATCTCTCCTCTTTGTATATACAGTTAGCACATTCATGTCTCCATTGTCAGCTCAAATACGATTACACAGGAAAGACTTCCTCGACCTTCAACATTTGTTCAACTGCTTTCATCACTTACGAATGTTTCCATTTTATATGTATTTAAATCCTACACTTTATCTAGCTCTTTACCTGGAGCTTCTGGGCTATAAGGTGGCTAAGTTTGGGTTCTGGCCATGTTGGGTGCCAAAATGTAGGCATAATTAAGAAAGGCCATGAGAGCCTGGAATAAAGGATAACAAATATTTATTTGGGGAAAAACTCACAACGAGGGTAGAGAGCCACAGCTCTTTGGGTACTAGAAGCTGCAAAGAGGACTCTGACCACCACCCAAGAGAGCGAGAGCACACTTCCCAGCTGTGCTCATCAGTCCATACATAGTACCTTAGACGGCACCCTGATGGGCTGGTACCCAAAAGGCTATTGGCTGAATGAATTCCCACAGCATATGAGAACAGTTAAATGTACCAAATTCACCACTTATTCTGAACACCTAGCAACAGGACTGACAGATAGTAGCCCACTGCATTGTTAGACTAATGAAGAAGGAACAAAGAGAAAGCTATTAAAAAAATATTGATAACACTCAGAGGGTAGCCAAAGAAACCATTTCTTGGTTCCTGCTCTGTGCTAGACATGGCTATGCATCTCTGTATGCATCAACTCTGACAGAGGTGCTAACCTCTTAATTGTACAAATTAGCAAACTGTTGCTAAAAGGCATTAAATGACTTGCCTGCTGTTCCTCACCTGAGAGGTGTCAGAGATAAGATTTTATCAGCTAAAAATATCCTACCTACCTTTGTGTGTGGGGAGGCCAAAAGTATTATACTTAAGTTCACATAATTGTTCCAGAACCATCTTTCTTTCGATGCATACATATATTGAATATGCACCAATCTGCCTGGCTCTACCCTGGTATTTATCTTCATAACATTTTACAACAGAACCAAGGTCCCCAATGCTAGAAACTGGGTCAGTGCACAGTTTTATGTGAGAAGCTCTATCAAATAAAAAGGGAGACATGTATCCAAAATTCACAGGTGGTGACAAAAGACCATATAACGAGATGAAGTAGCTGATTCAGTCACTCCGTATGGAGATTGTCCTGGAGGGAGAAAGGAGTCTTTCTGTTGGTGGGATATCATGAAGGAATACAGTTCCTTTGATGATAAAAAGTCTCTTCTATGAGACAAAAATCAAACACTACCATTTAATACTTGTCCATATGAATGAGCTTCTCTTTTAGGAAAATATGTCCTACTGGCAGTAAGCCCAGTGGTTTGCAATCATGCAAGAGTCATCTGGTTTTCAATGGGAAAGCAACTGACAGACTCCATGGCATATTACACGAACTCAAACTTGACAACATTAGCAGATCAAGACCTCAATTCACATATATAAGTCTTTAGGTTTTAGATTTTTACCTAACTTTGGCTAAAAACCCAAATCAAGAAGAGATATGCTATGCTAGGTTGTTTTATTTTTTTTAACATCCCAGCTATAGCTTCCCCTCTCTCCTCTCCTCTCCTCCTTAGTCCCTCCCCTTTCTAGTCTTACCTCCAATCCACTATGCGGGTTTTATGAAGTGGTCATAATGATAAATCCACCCTCTCACCAGCTTGGGTTGAATCCAAAACGCCAGGAGAACCATTCTTTAAGAGCCTGTAAGGTAGGATCTGTCCCTCCCTCTTCCTCACTTCTGCTACTCCCTGAGTACATGGGAGCATCATTCCAGAGTTGTTGTCACGTGGGCTTTTCCTCTTTTTCCATATTTTCATTAAGATATCAGTCATTGGCAAAGTTTACTCTAATGCATATGGCTGTATCTTGATTGCATCTGTGAAGATAATTTCCAAATAGTTCTTCCTCTTTTTAAAAAATTTATCCTTGTCTCAGACGATAGCTCCCAACTGAAGTCTCCTCCCTTCCACCCCTCCAATAGCCTGCTCTTCCTCCATTCTTCCCTGTCCCCTCCCCACCTCCCTTCTTCCACAAAGCCACTGCTCCTCCATTACCCTTCAGAAAAGAGCAGAGCTCCCAGTGCTGTCAACTGAACACGGCATAACAAGATGCAATAAGACTACGCACAAACCCTCACTCATTTCAAAGCTGGACAAGGCAATTGTGTAGGAGGAAAAGGTTCCCAAGAAAAGGTAAAAGAGTCAGAGATACTCTTACACCCACTGTTAGGAGTCCCACAAAACTGCCAAGTTAAGTAACCACAATATGCATGCAGGGGACCTAGTGCAGACCTATCCAGGCTCAGTGATTACTGCTTCAGTGTCTGTGAGCCCCCATAAACTCTGCTTAGTTGATTCTGTGATCTATGTTCTCGCTGTGTCCTTTGATACCTCTGGCTCCTATAATCCTTCCTCCCACCTGTCTTAGTTAGGGTATACTATTGTTGTCAAGAGTCACCATGACCACAGCAACTCCTATAAAACATTTAATTAGGATGGCTCACTTATAGTTTCAGAGGTCATCATGGTGGGGAGCAGATGTGGTGCTGGAGCTGAGCGCCCTACATCTTGACTCAGATACAACATGAAATCGACTGACTATCATACTGAGTGAACCTTGAGAAAAGAAACCTCAGAGCCTTCCCCCACAGTGACACACTGCTTTCAACAAGGCCACAACTTCTTATAATGCCACTGCCATAGGGATCTTTTTTTTTTTTTTCAAACCACCACGCCCCTCTTCTGCTGAGTTCAGCTAAAGCAATCCTGAACTACAAAACAACTTCTGGAGGTTCACCATCACTGACTTCCAGCTGTACTACAGAGCTATACTAATAAAAACAGTATGGTATTGGCATAAAAACAGACACAGTAATCAGAGGAATCCAACTGAAGACCCAGAAATAAATCCACATACCTATAAACACCTGATTTTTGATAAATAAGACAGAAATACACAATGAAGAAAAGAAAGCATTTTCAACAAATGATGCTGGTCTAACTGGACGTCTGCATTTAGAAGAATGAAAATAGATCCACATTTATCACCCTGCTCAAAACTCAAGTCCAAGGGAATCAAAGACCTCAACATAAAACCAGATACACTGAACCTGATAGATGAAAAACTGGGGAATAGTCGGGAACACATGCAAACAGAAGACAATTTCCTCAACAGAACAACAATAATATAGGCATTAAGACATTGAGAGAAACAATTAAAAAATGGGACCTCCTGAAACTGAGAAGCTTTTTACAAAGCAAAGGACATGGTAATAAGACAAAACAACAGCCTACAGAATGGGAAAAGATCTTCACCAACCCCACATCAGACAGAGATATACAAAATATACAAAGAACTCAAGAAATTGGTCATCAAAAGAACTAATAATCCAATAAAAAAATGGGGTACGGAACTAAACAGAAAACTCTCAACAGAGGAATCTAAAATGGCTGAAAGACACTTAAGGAAATGTTCAACATCCTTAGCCATCAGAGAAATGCAAATCAAAACAACTCTGAGATTCCATCTTACACCTGTAAGAATGGCCAAGTTAAAAAACACTGATGACAACTTGTGCTGGAGAGGTTGTGGGGTAGAAGGAACACTCCTACAGTGCTGGTGGGAATGCAGGCTGGTACAGCCCCTTAAGATATCAGTGTGGCGATTTATCAGAAAATTAGGAAAAAACCTTCCTCAAGACCCAGTAATACCACTTTTGGGTATATATCTAAAGGATGCTCAATTGTGCCACAAGGACATGCACTCAATTATGTTCATAGCAGCTTTGTTTGTCATAGCCAGAACATGGAAACAACCTAAATGTCCTTCGACCAAAGAATGGATAAGGAAAGTGTGGTACATTTACACAATGGAGTACTACACAGCAGAAAAAATAACGACATCTTGAATTTTGCAGGCAAATGGAGCTAGAAAACATTATTTTGAGTGAGGTAACCCAGACCCAGAAAGACAATGATCACATATACTCTCTCATAGGTGGTTTTTAAACATAAAGCAAAGAAAACCAGCCTACAAATCACAATCCCTGAGAACCTAGAAAACAATGAGGACCCTAAGAGAGACATACATAGATCTAATCTACATGGGTAGTAGAAAAAGACAAGATCTCCGGAGTAAATTGGGAGCATGGGGACCTTAGGAGAGGTTGAGGGGGAGAGGGGCAGGGAGGGAGCAGAGAAAAATGTAGAGCTCAATAAAATTCAATAATTTTTTTTTACAGTTTTAAAAAAAAGAACAACAATTAATACATGGGACTACATGAAACTGAGAAGCTTTGAAAAGGACATTGCCAATAATACAAAACAGCAAGCTACAGAATAGAAAAGGATTTTTCCCAACTGCCAACTTGACAGACAACTAATATCCAAAATATACAAAGAACTCAAGAAACTAGACATCAACAAACCGAACAACCCAATTAAAAACTTAAAAAAAAAATCTAAACAGAGAATTCTCAATAGAGGAATCTCAAATGGCTTACAAACACTTAAAGAAATGCTCAACACCTTAGTCATCAGGGAAATGTAAATAAAACGTCTCTGAGATTCCATCTTATACCTGTCAAAATTATTAAGATCAATAACACAAGTGATAGCTCATGCTGGACAAGATATGGAGCAAGAAAAACACTCTTCCATTCATGAGGAGGAAAAAAGCAAACATCAGACAAAATAGGAGGAAACGTGAAAACTACACATTCAATGAGCGGTTAATACCCCCAAAACACAAGGAGCTCCAGAAAGTCACTAAGAAACAAAAAAGTGAACACCTCCACATACACTTACAAAAGCAGCTCTAATGGTCAATGTGCACAGAAAGAATACTTCACATTACTAGGAATCAAGGAAATCCAAATAAACTACAGTGAGGTCTCAGTCCAGTAAATATCCATATTATCAAAAGACATGAGCTGCAGGATGTATGGAAGAGAATTTGCACACTACAGAGATATTATGTATTAGTACAGCCATTATGAAAGGTTCCTCAGAACAACAACAACAACAACAAAAGCGAAAGTAGAACTACCGGATGATCCAACAATCATACTACTTAGTGTGTTGGAGACATCTGTGCTCCTATAATTACTGCAGCAGTAATCACACGACCAAGATACATAAACAAACTAAATATTCATCAACTAATGAATAAAAAATGTGGTACATTTGTACAGTACAACACAATTTGTCCATAAAAATAATGAAATTATACAACTTGTGGTAATGTGCACAGAACTGGGGTCATAACACAGGCAGGAATACAAGCACTGCATGTGGACACAGAGAGCTGAGATAGGGTCGTGGTTACAAGCCGCTGCGGGAGCAGAGGAGTGGCCTCACTGGGGACTAAGTAACACCTAGAGAGCAGTAAGAAGTCCCAGAGATGTACTGTGTACTGGAGGAACTCCAGACAACAATGAAGCAAGTTTCACAAGCACAGAGTAAAGAATACTGAGGATTTTTCCCCACTGGGAACAAAAAAGAATACTTAAGGTAAGTGTGTTCACTGAACGAAACATTACACATTAAATATGGATATACATGAAAAGCACTGCACATACTCTATAGACACAACTTTTGTGTTTATACATCAGTAACAAATAAAATTTTAGCAGACTTTATTTGATCAAACCAAACCAAACAACGTTTTGCAAATAGAGCAGTCTTCAGAAGCAGAGCAGACTTTGAGAACTCCATCCGATGATATGATCAGACAAGACTTACAGACAATACAGAGAGCACAGACATCATCTAGTCAAAATCAACAGTTCCCTGGTTACAGCTAATCTAATTATTTGTATTCAGGTCAAGCAGTTAACGGGCGGGCTACAGGACTTTGTGCAACTTAGTGAAGCTCAATTAGTATAATTAAACAGTATCTTAGTCTTGTCTGTTGGACCCAACACAGATGCCAATTTCATTTTGAAAGGAAACAAGAAGGGACATATGGGAAGGTTTGAAGGAAGGAAAAGGAAGGGAGAAATGTTGTTAAATATTATAATATTTTATTAAATATTATAATCTCAAAAAAGAAGAATGTTATTTAATTAAAAATGTATGAAAAACAAATTAGTTTCTTCTACAAAGTCAATATAGGAGCCAATAACTGAGATGTTTTGAAGGATATGGCCCTCACGCCTCAGACATGAGGACTTGGTCTGGTTGGTGGCACTGTTTCAGGCTCAGGTGTGACCTTGTTGGAAGAAGTCTAATATTGGAAGTGGGCTGTGAACATTAAAAGATGTGGGCCACAAAAGCCCCGGGTCTAGTTCTTTCTCTTTGCCTTGTGCTTATGGTTCAAGACGTCAGCTCCATACAGCTTGAGCTGCCATGCCTGCACCCACTGCCTCCTCCACACCTTCATGGATGCTAACCCTAGGAACCACCAGTCTAAATAAACCCCTCTCTGTAAGTTGCCCTAGCCATGGTGTTTCATCAAAGCAAGAGAAAATTACTTAATATAACAATGATTATATTTTTCAGTTTTTAATAATTATTATGAAAATATTCTCCTGATAATACAGAAATTTTTTTTGATATTTGGAACCTCGTGGTCTTGGCTACAGAATTCTAATTAGTTGCCTGTAGGGCAATAATACTAAAGTAGCTGGTATTCATCGCATTTTGGCATGCATCCAATTCATGAGGAGGTAAGGGAGATGATTTAAAGCGCAACTGCCTGGGATCCCCTCCAAGCTTGCAGACTCAGAAGTGATGGGGTCAAGTCCAGGCCGACCCACGTCTGCCATGCTCCCAGCTCCGCTCCTGTGTCCCGAGTGTGACAACTGCCAGGCAGGGAGGTTTCTGCACCTCCTTTTACTTTTTATTCTCAAAAGCAACTAGCAAACTCTGTATTTTAAGGACCACATGGAATTCATGTCCTTTTTATTGCAAAGTTGTACTGTACACTTTGGATGCTAACAACGGAGACAAACAGGTGAGCTCTGTGCAATCATTCCAGCTCGCCGTCAGAAACCCTTGTGACACAGCTTGGCTCTGGCTGCACTTCTTTCCAAAGATGACACGCACTTTTAGACACGTGGCTTTATTCATCCTCGCCAAGTCCCTCTGTGCAATACTGGAAGAAGACACTATTATTCTACTCAAAATAAAAGAAAGGGCTCAGGTCCAAGGAAAGCTGAGTATTTATTAAGCACCTTTAATGTCAAGACACTGTTAGATGTCACCTCATCCGGACAGCTAGAAAACGGCCTCTCTGACTTTGGGAGGGTACTGGTAGCACTTCATAACGTGCTCACTGGGCTAGCAGTTCCTGTGTGCTCAGAGGGAAACAGTCTGGACAGTTTAATGATTTTAATTGATTATTGTTCAGTAGCTGTGAGCAGTTCTGAATAAGAGCTTCTTTCCATATTATTTTTCTTATTTTCATTTCACATGTGAACACTAATGAAAGCCTCTCCAATTTAGGATTATCAACTACGAAAAAGTACGACAGCCACAACAGTAGGTGGGGGAAGATTTCTTCCCATGCCCTTCTCCATTCGAAATTATGAGAAAAGAAATCTATATTTAAGCCTTTTGTGAAATCCCTTGTGAGACTCAACTGTTGGCTGTGGTTAGAATACATTCGGCAGTATAATCAGATTGCATCACCACCATCACCTGCTCAGAGGCCAGCAGAGGAAGCATGTGCTCACGAAGCTGAAGCTGGCGTATTGTACTACACCCTCATGTGGGCTTGCCAGAGAGATTAGTCACCATTTTGCAGCTGGTTCTCAATTCAGTCGCTGTGCTGCAAGTGCAGATGCAATGGTTTATCCTAATTACATCGCTGCAGTTTAATCTTTCCTCTGCAGCACACTACACAGTAGATCAAATTCAAGACTCAGAGCTGGCTTCAAACAGACTTCAAAATCACACATTTGTAATACCGCACCACTCCACCTTCTGTCTATTCCAAATCTACTCAAACGGTGTTCTTAACCAACATTTCACTAAATCTTGTCAACTGACAGAAAGACAGGAAAAGAGAATTATATCATCCATAGAAACACTAGTTTTATATTTGAAAATTTTCCGTTTTCTCTCTGGTAGGAATTAGGTATACTAGCAAATCCCCCAAAATTAATTCAATTTGGTGGGCTCTTAACTTTACTGCTGATGAAAATGACTTGTGAAGCTTAACACACACACACACAGACAGAAAGACACACAGACAGACAGACACACAGACACGCACAGAGACAGACAGACACAAACAGACACACACACAAACAGACACACACACAAACAGACACACATACACAGAGACAGACACACACACACACACACAGATGGACACACACACAGACACACACAGAGAGAGACAGACACATACACAGACAGACACACACATACACAGACAGACAGACACACACACAAAGACAGACAGACAGACAGACAGACAGACAGACAGACACACACACACCAGCTCTACTAGAAAATGAGTCCAGCTTAGGTTGTTACTATACCAAGAGGCAGGGAAAAAAAGGACAACCACAGGCAGGTGTTTCTACCACCATTACCACCCATAATTAATGAGAGTATTGTATAAAGAATGATGCCTACAAAAAGAGATGGGGCAATCAAAAAAAAAGTAAAATAAAGGAAGTAAAACTCTGAGGCAATTTTAAATATTAACAATAATGACAAGACACATAATATACATGTGAAACCATCTTAATATAAGTATCTAAGTTTTTTACTTCAAACTTACTTAAAACTTACTTAAAACTTACTTAAAACTGTTAAATTCTAATTTTGCATGTCAATGTTCTTGATTCCTAGTAATTTATTCATGTTAGGTAAAGAAGGAAGATGGCAGTAAACATGGCATGCATTAATAAAGACAGCATCACTGCAGGTACCATAGAAACAAGATGATGTCCTCAGGTACAGTGGACACCTGTGGGGAATCTCTCAGTTCTGTGATGCCAAGTGAGCAGTGCCAGTAGTCCTTGTCAATCTCTACCATTTAAATCTCATTTCACTTCATTACCTGACCTAAACTCTGTTTATCATATGAAATATGCAGCTAATGAATGGTATATGAAATGGCACTCAGTCTTACTGCTAAAAATGTCAGTATACCAGTTCTAAAAATAAGATTATCTTATAGAAGTACACGGCCGGTAAGAATATATAGTATTTTTGATGCTTCTTAATATTTGAAAGTAACTAAACATCTAGTTTGACTGAGAGGGGAGCATATTAAGTATACTTTCACATGACAGAATATACTAGGAAATATTTATGGACAGTGGTAAACTCCAACATCTACAGAAGCAGGAAGTTCAAGCTCACTCAGGCCACAGTTACTAAACGGTTTGCTTGCACACTGGCTTCTTAGTTATTTAAATGATAGAGACATTTTAAGAACATGTTGTTTTATAAACACACCACAAGCTGGGCGGTGGTGGCGCACGCCTTTAATCCCAGCACTCGGGAGGCAGAGGCAGGCGGATCTCTGTGAGTTTGAGGCCAGCCTGGTCTAGAAGAGCTAGTTCCAGGACAGGAACCAAAAAGTTACGGAGAAACTCTGTCTCGAAAATCAAAAAACAAAACAAAACAAAACAAAACAAAAAAACGATTTATAAACACACCACAGTGTAGATGACCTAGAAAGTGAAAACTTGATGAATTAAGTGGAGGTTATGTTAGTGTGACTGGAAGCATGTTTTTAACTTAAGTAATTTCAGTTAAAGAAAACATAAATAACATAGATAGTTTTAACATTTTATTTTAAATCAAAACAAGTGAATTGTGATAAATGAATAATTTATCAGTTAGAATAAAGATAAAGTCAATAAAAATTATGGTTTTAAGGTACTCTCCTTTACTTTTTATTGTAACTAATGGATCTTTCTTCTCGTGTTGAAAACAGCAATTGCCAGTAAAAAAAAAAATTCTAATTTTAATTGCAAGAAAATAGAGAACTTATTTGTATTTTATGTAATTGAATAGCCAACACCCAGTACTGTACACTTTTTAATGCTTCAAAACTTCATGGAAGCTACAGTCATTGATATTAACAAACTACTAAGATCTTAAGTTACTCCTTATCAAAGAGAAAAAAATATAATAGTAACTACAGTAGAATAGAAATGGCATTTCACATATTTTTTGAGAATTTTACATATATTTAATTTACATAATTCCACCCTATCCTATCCCTTTCTAATTCCATCCATGTCCTGACCCCTGCTCATGCTCTCAGATTACTGCCTCTTCACACACATACACACACATACACACACGTGCACACACACATACACACACGTGCACACACACATAACCGGCTGAGTTTATTTAGTATATATAATAAATATACATTTGTGTTTAGGGGTGACTGCTTGAGATTGGATAAACTATCAGAGGGTTTATACTTGTAGCTCTTCATCTAGGAAACAGGTCTTGCAATATTTCCCTATCCACGTAGGCATGTCAATTAAACTTTTTAAGGTATTGTTTAGGAGAACTTATTTTTGAGAGTTCATGTATAGGTAATGAAAGGCCACGAATTTGGGGGTGTCACCCAGGAGAACTCGAAGGAGAAATATAAATGCAGTACTCATATATGAAATTTTTAAAAAAGGCAAAGAAATATTCAGAGGTATTAGTTATATTTTAGTATTTTATTGCTATTTATTCATAAAAGCCATTAATTTTTCAGGTTGCATTTTTAACCACTATCAAAAATTATGCCATAACAATCAAAAGAGTATCAAATAAAAATGAAAGAACTAAAGTTATCTGCATCAGTACGGGACTGGCTCGCAGGCACATGATGCTGCCTGAAGTGAGCTGCAGAATGGTATTATATTTGCACTGTGACTATGGATTCTATTTAGATGGGGTTCTAAAACACACAAAACTAAATTAGAGATATAAATAAATATGATAAAAACTCTTTTACAGAGAATCAGAAAGATGCAATTAGAGAGAAGAATTTAGTTCTGAGATAGGAATAAAAGGGAATAATAAAAGATTGGGGCGCATCAAGATGAACAATAAATTATTTTTAAACTGAATGGCTGGTACACAGGTGTTCATTATATTGCCATTTGAATACCTTCTCATTATTAAAAAACACTTCAAATTTATATTAGATTTTCTATTTGCATAAGCATGAGAAATTTAAAAACAGGTCATTGTTTCATTTCTTTCTTTGCTTTTATTTTTTCTTTTTGAGACAGTTAGTCTTAAACTTGCTTAACTAATTCTCCTGTCTCCACCTCCTAAGCGCTAGGATATTAGCCATATACCACAAAATTCTGTTCATCATAATCAACTTTAAATAGTGCTCTGTTAGATCTGTCATCATAGACCAGGCTTGTTGGCCTACATCTTTAATCCCAACACTCAGGAAGAAGAGGTAGGTGGATCTCTGTGAGTTCAAGGACAGCCTGGTTTACAGAGCCAGTATAGCCAAAGTGAAACCTTGTCTCAAAAAAAAAAAAAAATCTGTCATCATAAAGACCTTTCCCTCCGTTGGTCATAATGTTGTTGTGGGATATTTTGATCTCACGGTGACACTCCGAGACTGTTAGATAAATAACAGTTCAAGTTTACCTTGAATCGGAGGAGCAGAGCCAGCAACTAGCCAACTGGAACAGCCACAGAGGAACAAGCAATGTGGATAGAGAAGATGACAGGAAGGAAAGGGCAGGGACTAGAGTTTGAGTTTCCTTTTGGTTCTGGGTTGAGGGAAGAGTTATGTCTCTTGTGGGGTCTCTGACCAAAAGGTAGGATCAGCTACCTGCTACTCAACCTCTCTGAGATAGCAGGTTTTTACCCCAGCCTTTGACTTCTGAGTCTTAATTGATAAATAGAATGATAGAGACTTAACTTAAACCTAGATATCGTGGCCACGGAACAGCTGGGACCACGAGACCCAAAGGCCCACCAGGCCATGGCCTGAGTAGCCAGCGGAGTACATACTGTGGGGCCACAGGGCTGCAGGTTGTAATTAAAATATCAGTAGATTTATGCGCAGCTGCTAAGCTGACAGAAACAAATCACTTAAAACGTTTAAGTTTTCTGCATTAAACCATGACCATTCCTACCAGTGGCCTTTAAGTCTCCAAAAGGACGACAGAGGCAACAGTGTCGATTCCACATTGTGGAATTGTGGTAATCATTAAGGCTGACAAACATCACCCAGAGATCGGTTTCGGGACTGCAAACTGCTCAGGTCAACTCTAAAACTGCTAGCTGAGATGGTCCAGCCTCAGAAACGACTCTAGCCAGGACTTCAGATACATCCTGGATTTTCCCATTACACAGAGACTGGACAACAAATGTTATAGTTGTTTCACAGAACTTGACAATTATCTCAATTTTCTCAGGGTCTCGTAAACATGCTATTATCCCCAGACAACAGGAAGCAATCTAGAGAACATGATGGCCACATTTCCAAGAGGCAGGGTAGGCAGGTTTTGGTTGTTCAACGGATTATGGATGTTTATCATCATTTAGGCAGGTTAGTTGCAAGTTGTTATTAGCCATGGTCTGGGAAAAAATAAAAAAGGGAAATTGAATTCAGGGATCTCTTTCTGAAAAGAAAAAGGGAGCTATAGTATAGAAATGATGTGGGAAAGGATAAATTATTGAATCCACCTTAAACTAAAAAGTTACTACTAGTCTTACATATTTTATATTAGTATAGATTATTATACATTGATACAAATTTAAGGTTAATTTTGTTATATTGTATATATGTTTATACTATCATTTAAGGTATTAGACCTATGTAGTTATTCATTTATAATAATAAAACTTGTAGTCATATTAGGTATATTTTTAAGGTTAAACCGAGATCAATATATTTTAGATAGATAGGTAGTCTTCAAACATTTAAGAGACCTACAGAAAATGGCATTTGAGACGTTTAAAAAACAAAAGACTTTTCATGACAGTGAGACATGTCTGGTCCTGGCAATACCAACCTACTTCATGAAAGGATGATGGGCATCGAAGATCCTCCATACGGAGTTTCTTTCATTGTGACAAAGTTAGCCACTGGGAAAAAAACTGCTCTTGCCTTGAAAGCTGACAGTATGCTGGCCAAAATGGACAAACAGGACATACAAAAAGGTAACTGCCAAATTTTGACCAAGACAAGGTAGGACAGTTCTTCAAAATTCCTGCTTCAAAGAAAAGTCTGTCAGATATTTGGCCTGTATGCCAAAGATGGATGTCCCAATGTTGCAGAGGAATCTTGGGTGACTGTCCAGGCAGCCAGATGTCTCTGTTGTTTCTATAGTTTTGGAAGCTGTTTGCTCTGTACTTCCTGCTTACTCAGGTAATATTATATCCTTCTTGGGTCTTCAATGGGGTTGAAAACTAGATAGTTATAGTTACAGTTTTCCTTGTTATCAAATTCAGAAAAGAAACTTACAGAAGAGATGTAAAGTTTATAAGGTTGAGAAGCATAAAAGCCCCAGTTGTTTATCTAAGGGAATGTTTTTAGGTCAAAAAGATATTTTTAGGATAGAATGGTAATACACACGTTATGACAGAAAATGGTTTAGGTATCAACTTTGGACTCACCAAGATAGGGCAGATAATGGAGCAATTTCTTCAAATTTGGCAAATACAAATGGACTGAATACTGCAAATGTAATTCTTACTTGATAATTATTCCTATCTTATATAGTTTTACTATGTTAGAGTTAAAACCCTTCCTTTTGATTTTGACCATACCTGATATTTGCTCTTATTGCATATAGTTTTACTATATTAGTGTTAAAACCTTCGATTTTTATTTAGATAAAAAAGGGAAAATGTTGAGGAATATTTGTTTATACTATAAAAATGTGTCTCTGCCTAAGGCGCCTTCTGATTAGTTCAATAAAGAGCTGAGCGGCCAATAGCTAGGCAGGAGATACAGGCAGAAATTCCTGGCAAAGAGAGAGAAACTGAGAAGAGGAATTTAAGCATGCAATTTTGCCAGCAGACTCATAGAAAGTTGGTTGTACCATATTAAGAAGAGGTAACCAAGCTGTGTGGCAGAATGTAGATTAATATAAGTGGGTTAATTTAAGTTCTAAGAGTGAAGCCTAAGCTAAAGTTCAAATTTTCAAAAGTAATAATAAGTCTCTGGGTCATACTTGCAGGTTGATAGTCCAACAATAGTTTGACAAGAAAGCTTGCTGCACAAAGTAGCATTACAAACTATAATTCAGGGAAATATTCAACAGGATGCTTAGCAAAAATATCACTGAGCAGAGGGACCCCACTCTTCCCACTATGCTTGCACACTGAGGGCCTGACTCTGCGTTCAGCTCGAAGTTTCCTTGGGGTTCTCCTACTCTTCTGCTTTCTTTGCCTGCACTATGTCCTTTTCAGTTGGCACTAGTTAAAATGGACACCAACATCTGACCTCTCCAGATTATCCACAAAGATGGCAAGAGGACGATGTATGAATCTTCCTGAGAGCATACATTGAGAGTTGGTGAGGATTCACAACTGAACAGATTTCTAATATTCTTACCCCAAAATTGAGTCTAAAATCCCACTTAACAAATTGTATTTAAAGGAACTCAATGTATATTCATTCACACATACTTAATATGAAATATTTGAGAGTACACATTAAAAAGTAAGGAAATGAAAGTTCACTTCAAACATCTAAAAGCAAAATTTCTTAATGACAACGTTCCTTAATCACATAGCAAGTTATAAAATATATTAAGACACAAACAGAATATATTAAACAGTATTTTTAAAGACATGCATTTTTCTCAATTAATTTAATTTATTTATTTTATATTCTGATCACAGTTTCCCCTCCCTCCTTTCCTCACATTCTGCCACCTCCCTTCTGTCCCTCAATCCACTCCTCCTCCATTTCTTTTCAGAAAGTAGAAGGCCTCCCATGAATCAAAACATGGCATATCAAGTTGCAGTAAGACTAAGCACCTCCCTCGTATTAAGACTGGGCAAGGCAAACCAGTATTAGGAGTAGGGTCCCAAAGAGCCAATGCCTTCGGGATAATCCCTGCCCCCACTGTCAGGAGTCCTCAGGTAGACCAAGTACACAACTGTCACATACATGTAGATGGCCTAGGCTAGTCCTGTATAGGCTCTCTGGTTAATAGTTCAGACTCTGTGAATTCCTATGAGCCCAGGTTAGTTGATTCTGTGGATTGTTTTGTGATGTCTTTTATCTCTCTGGCTCCTACAATCTTTTTTTCCCATTGGTTAAGGTTCTACTATCTTCACTTCCCACCTTTCCTCTTTGCTCCCCCCTTCTCCTGATTAAGAAATTTTGATTCTCATATACAAGCACACACACACACACACACACACACACACACACACACACACACATATAGACACACACATATTGTGTATTTGGTATAGCTTGATAACTTTCATTTAAACAACCTATTAATAGCATAACACCTTAATGTTTATGCCTATTATTGTAACATGAGCAGGGCCTGTTTGTTGTTTGGGTTTTTGTCCCACCTGGTACCCCACAACTGTTTAGCCCCAAAGAGAATCACACATGGGTCTCCATAAATTATAAGCTGATTGGCCCATTAGCTCTAGCCTCTCACTGGCTAACTCTCACATCTTGATTAACCCATTTTTCTGATCTATGTTAGCCATGTGGCTCAGTACCTTTTCTCAGTAGGGCAGATCACATCCGGCTGCTTCGGTGATCTGGGTAGGAGTGGGAAGAATCAACTTCCTCCTCCCCAGAATTCTCCTGTTCTCATTACATCATTTCTACTTCCTGTCTGGTTTTCCCGCCTATATTTCCTGCCTGGCCAATCAGCGATTATTTATAACATGATTGACAGAATACTGACAATTCTCCCTCACCATATTATATCTGCTGAAACCATGTTATCCAACAGGTTAAGCCAACTCAATACTTATTCTTTATACAATAAAGTTTTAAGGATTGTGGTGATCTGAAAGAAAATGCCCCCCAAAGAGAGTGGCACTATTAGGAGGTGTGGCCTTGTTGAAGGAAGTATGTCACTGTGGGGGTAGGCTTTGTGATCTTTTTTTTTTAAGCTTGGCTAAGTGACAGTCAACCTGCTTCCTGCTGCCTGCCCATCAAGATGATGGACTCTCACAGCTCCAGCTCCACATCTGCCTGTACGCCACCACGCTCCCCACCAGGGTCATAATGGACTGAACCTCTGAAACGGTAAGCAAACAACCCCAATTAAATGTTTTCTTAATAAGAGTTGCCATGGTCATAGTGTCTTTTCGCAGCAATAAAACCCCACGACAAGGCTGCTGAAACACAATAGTTAGAAAAGTATGTTATTGTTTTAATAACAGAGTCTACTTCTATTTTTGAAGTCCAGCCTACAAAGGACAAAAACAATGATACGTCTTAAAAGATTTCCTTTAAATGCTTCAGGTTATGAAGCATTGCTGCTTTTGTTAACATATTAATCTCCTGACTTGTCCCAGTATATCCAAGACAGTAAAGGCTAAATACTAAACACGTGAGTGATTGAATACAGAGTCACTGCACTTGGTTAGCTAATGTATAAACAACTTATTGCATACATGTGTATATATCATACACACAGGGACACACACAACTAAAGCTGAGCAGTCCATTTGGTCTTTCTCAGTCTCTAAGAAGCTTATTCAACATTATCTGGTAAAACAAGGATGAAAGGCAGGGCTGTGAAGCACAAAGAAAAGATTCATTTTATTCCCAATTCCCACTTGAATCTACATATAATGTTAAGTTATGGACAGCTAAGAAGAAGCTGTTGTTTCTGAATATGTAATTGCTATTTAAATGATAATGGCATGGATGTAGCAGTAGAACCATGATCCAAATTTGAATTCGGTCTTAATGAAGGAGACTAGGAGAAGAATGGGGAGGTAAACACAACAGTGTCAGCAGTGGACCTGAATGAAGCTAATTACGTTCAGTACCTTTGTAATTCGGGAGAAACTGCAGAAAAAAGTGACAACCAGAGGATCAAAAGCAGGACCTTTGCAAACTAAACACGCTTAAAACATGACATCACTGTCTAGGCAACAAGGCATTGGGGAAAGCAGCCTCTGTGTTTAGGTTTTAAGGATCACATTGCAAAATAACTACATTACACGATCTGGCTAGGCAAGTCAGTTTCCTTAGAAAGCATCTTTATATTTCAAGTTAATGACATTTCTGAACAGAAAAGGAATTTAAATGCCCAAAGGTATCTTAGCTGATTATTTAAAAGCATTGGAAATTAACAGTAAGAACAGCTTTAAGGCAAAATTAAGCTGGAGTTTGGATCAGAGAAAACAAAAGAGATTTGTTTTTTTAAGTTCTAAAATATCTAATTTTTAAGTATAAGCTAGATATTATTTAATAACCGATGAAATCATTACATACTCATATGCTAAATCAATTCATTTTAAAAATTACACCGAAGCAATCTAAGAGCATATGGCATTCCTGCTGCCAAGCAGAGCATACGTTAAACATATTTCAAAGATTTAACCAAGGTAATAGCACTGATGATGGTGTAAGGAATTGAAGGAAAGACCCTGCTTCCAGGGTAGTCGCTCAAGGCAAATAAAATAATCAGAAAGCTATTTTTTCAAGTCTCTTAGTTATTATAATGCGGTGGCAACAATTCATTCTCCAGAAGGACTGCAGGCGCCACACAGAGTTTACCAAAGTTAACAGTGTTTGCTGTGCAGACTAGTATACACAGGGCTATAAAAACATTTTTGCCTATTTATCTCAACTTCTCAAATATATTCACAAATGACAATTTTACCAAAGAATGCTAATGCAATAATTTTACATTTATAATCAGCAAAAAATCCCATCAATACAATTTACTGTTTTTAAAGACCGACTTCACAGATAAGAAGGGAACAGGAATATGGGCCTGACACTCAGAAAGACTTACTGTCATCCCCTGGGACACCGTTAGATCGACACCAGCACTGCAGGAACGTGTACTGTACTGGATTTAGTTAGAACCTATGTAAGTCAAGATGGTCTCGCCCAAAATATCAAAACCAGCAGGCAGGGTGTAGGCTAGTTATGAGCACTGAGAGGCTAACTTGAAACCAGCTCTGTCACTCACCCACTGTGCAATCGCTGGCACATTAGTTAGCTCCCTAACAGTGCAGAGTTCTTAGTGCTGATATGGAAATGGGTTCATGTTCCTAATCGTCGTCATCTACTAGTGTGTCTCTGGGTGGGCTATTTGAGCACTGCAGATTTCGTTTCCCCTCAAATTGACGCTGGGACAGTTGCAAGCATAATCTACTGGAAACTATCTAACAAAAGCCTGACATAAACTGTTGGTAGTGTAAGTGGTTATGGTTTGCATCCCTTTTCAAATTACTGAGTTCCTCAAGTTCCCAAGTCCCTCTATAGTTCCTGAACTTGTCCTGTCTCTAACCAGCAAACCTAGCCTAGGCTAACACAATCAGCCTCACTGACACCATCTAGCTTTTCCTCAAACCTAGAGTAATGAATAATCTTTTAGAAATGCTCTTTTCCTCTCAAAAGATATTCTGCATTTTGTCCAGTCTATGGATTTCCCCCACTTTCACTGTATTTCTCTTTCTAAAATTAGCCGACATACACTAAGCATAGGATCATGTGTTGGAAATTTAATTCCTAATGCAACAGTGTTGGGAGATGGACTCTGCTATGAGAAGATCAGGGCATGATGCCTTCATGAATGTATTGATGTCTTTAGTGTAGGAGTGAGCTAATTACTGTAGGCTTTTCATATACTAGCGTGTGGCTTTCGTGAGCCCCTTTGACCTCCATGATGCTTGGTACTGACTGTCAACCTGATGGGACCTGCAATCGGTCAACTTGTAGACAAGCCTGTAGCAATAGCTATAAAGGATTATTCAGATTCAGTTATCATCTGTGCACACCTACGAGTGATTAATAATCAACTTTAATGAGGTGTGAAGATCCACTCTAAAAGTGGGCAGGACCACTCTCCAGGCTTGGGTCCTGGAGTGCATAAAACAAGACAGTGGGCTAAGCCATCAGCATTGCTCATGCTCTGTTTTGACTGTGGGTGCAATGGGTCCAGCTGTGTCCTTACCCTCCGCCTTCTGCGGCTTCCCTGCCCTAAAGGACTATACACTCGAACTGCGAGACAAAGTAAATCCTTTCAACCTTAGGCTGTTTTTATCCAGAATCTATCGTCTTGCACAAAAATCAACTCCAGATGTATTAAAAACATTAATATAAAACCTGAAGCACTGAAACTTCTAGAAGAAAACATAGGGAGAACTCTATAGGACAGAGATAAGGAATACCCTCCTTCAGTTTGTTGAATCGAGAAGTCAAAGAGAATCAGAACAATATAGGCTATAGATATAAGCCTAGTTTGCCCGTCAGAACTGGAAAGTAATGTCCTATTGCTGAAAACAGCATATGTTTTGGTCACAGAACTTGAAGAAATTAACTTGGTACTAACCTGGAAGCCTCCTTCTTGACCACTGCCAAGAGTGTAGGGAAGTGTTTGGAGAGAAAAGTTATCATCTGTAATCTCTTCGCTGTGAATCCTAGGAACTATAATAATGACTGGCCTGGCAAGATACATCCAACAATGGCACTTGCATGTTGGAGGTACAGATAACTGTCTTATTGGAATCAAGGTCCGCTCAATAGTAAAGAATGCACGCCTCATACTGTACACCTAACGAGGAACCTGTGGCTGGAGAGGTCACAGGGTCTAGAGGACAAATTACCACCACTATTTTTCTAAATCAACATCGCTTCCAACTAGTGCAGTTCTTACTCCGCATTAAAGAAGCTTGCTTTTGCAGTTTAGAGGCTACTACACAGGTGCCCATGGGATGCCTAGCCCCAAATGGAGTACCTACACAACCCCTATGCTCAAGGCTCAGAGGATATCATGAAAAGGGAGGTGGAGGGGCTGAAGAGATGGGTCAGCACTAAAGAGGACCTGCTGCTCTTACAGAGGACCTGGGTTTGAATCTCAGAGCACCCATACAATGGTTCACAATCATCTGTAACTCTCAGCTCCAGGGAATCTGATGCTGTGTTCTGCCTTCTGTGGGCACTAGGCATGCAGATAGTGCACATACCTACATTCAGGAAAAACACTCACATATGAGTAAAATAATTTAAAAGGCAGGTGGGAAGATTCTAAGAACCAGAGGAACAGGATGACTGCTCTTGAATAATATTTTCTAGACATGACAGAGA
The DNA here is from genome assembly GCF_014885135.2 of Alexandromys fortis. Lineage (NCBI taxonomy): Eukaryota > Metazoa > Chordata > Mammalia > Rodentia > Cricetidae > Alexandromys > Alexandromys fortis. Next base: position 2,071,782 of record NW_026068014.1, on the reverse strand, counting down.
TACTATACTCATGAACAACAATATGGCAGTCTACACAGACCTGTGGAGACTAGACAGTCAATATGCCAACGAGAATGGGAGCATAGTTTCACAAGGCCCTGTCTTTAGAGGAAGAGCTATTGGCAGTCAATAGTGACTGAAGGAAGGAGAGCAGGATCAGCTTTCTCCAGAGAGCAGCCTGACAGGATTTCACAACTAAGTAGCCAGCCATAAAATAAGGACATATGTATATACACACGCACGTACACACACACACACACACACACACACACACACACACGGGTATATATTATAGTATACTTAGGTAGAAATTTCCAAAAAAAATTCAAATACTAAAAGGAATATATTAATTCAATAATTAAAGAATCTACAGAATTCTGATAGAGAAATCTTATTTTAAGTACATTTTTAAAATCGCTACAAAAACAACTACAAATATCAAATAGATTTTAATTGTAATTTTAGTGGGCAATCGTAATTACCTCTGGCAAATAATATAAACTAGCTGTACTCAATTATAAGAACAGTCACTTGGTTCCAGTTTGGCAAGGAAGAACTTTTAAATAGGCAGCAGATTCAGTATTATGTTAACTAGAAAACTGGCTGATGCCATTACCCTGAAATTCTGCTGTGACTCCTCACATTGCTTCAAACAACACATACTACATTTATGTTCCAACAGGAGCAAAGAATGATGCAAGTAAGAATCAAAAGCTGTTCCTCTGCGGCTAGAATAGTGATGGTTAGAGGTGGGTGGAAAAGCAAGCACTCATCACATGTACAGGAGGTGGCTCAGCATTCTTATAAAAAACAGCAGGGGACACGCACGGTCAAGAGTAGATAGGAAACCCAGTTGACTTGCCTGCCAGCTAGGATTCCCACTGTGTTCCACAGTCAACCTACAAATATCAACTCAAAAATTAGATGTAATAAAATATAAAACAATAAAATCATGCTAAACATAGTTCCTTCTTTGAAAGTTAATTTAAGAAGCACAGGCACTCCGAGTTCTGAAGAGGGCACAGAAGACTATATCATAAATGCAAAGAGATACCTAATGAGAGTCTAAATAAAAGACAGCCTGCAGGTACTACGCTGATATCAGCTAATGCCACGATTCCAAAGCCAAACTATGAATAACTCATCCTATAAAATCTAGGTTTTATAATCACAAAAAAATAATGAAAGTGCAGGATGATTGGATCTTTATATAATCCCTTCCTGACCTTGAGACAGCTTATATAAAATTTAACTATATTTCTGTATACCCTTCCTTTCTGAATTTCAATAACAATTTCAGTCTGATGTTTACAATTCCTGAACCACTTCTTCTTTGTTGTTTTTTAATTAATTAATCAATTATTTTTTTAAAAAAAGAAAAGAATCTTTTTTCATTATAAGTACCAATCCGTGTTCCCACTCCCTCCCTTCCTCCCATTCCCATGGCACACCCTCCCACCCCACCCCCATCCAATCCTCAGAGAGGGTAAGGCACATTGCTTTGTGGAAAGTTCAAGGCCCTCCCCGCTGTATCTAGGCTGAGCAAGGTGTCCATCCAAAGAGAATAGGTTCCCAAAAAGCCAGTACATGCAGTAGAGATAAATCCTGGTGCCACTGCCAGTGGCCCCCCAGTCTGCCCCAGTCATACAACTGCCAAACACATTGGTCCTATGCTTGTTCCCTCCCAGTCCAGCTGGTTGGTGAGCCCCCTTTAGCTCAGGCAGACTGTTTCAGTGGGTGGACCCACCATGCACAAACCACCTCTTATTGTAACAATTCATAAAAGAAGACACAAGAGGACTGAAGTGGAGCAGGGAATAGAGATAATGAAAAATAACTAGAAATGGCTACAATGAAATCTATGAAAGGCAGGAAAGGGACATGGAAGAGTGCAAAGTCGCTGAGGCAGCTTTAGGGAGCAGATGTCAGAGATGTAGGGAGGACTTGCCAGGAAATAACCAGGAAGACCTCCAGCCACAGATGCTTGGGTACACTGGAGGGGAGCTGAGTGACAGACAGGAGTAAACACAGGCAACACCCTCTTGTTCTACAAATGCTCCCAATTAGCATTATCATATTTCTGAAAGACCAGTAACAAGAAGGTCCCATAAAACAGGGGACCAAAGTCAACTGGGAGCCAGTAGGGCAGAGAGGGATGACAGTGAAGTCACTGTAGGTGCTATCTAGACAGAGACCTGGAGGGGGTACTCATTGCAGCAAAGAACAAAGCACAGACAGACAGGACCACTAGACAAGCAGACACTCAAAACCACTACGTTAGAAATACTGAGTCTTTGGGAACTGTGGAAGAATAAGATCTGGGAAAGTCTCTTCCAAATAAGGATGGTAAGTGAAGTAGTGCAGCTCCTTATGCCCAAAGCTTAGGATGCACAAAATGTCACGTAGATTTTCTTTGATACACAGAAGTGGTTCTCTGAAAAAAAAACAAAAACTGTCACAGAAATACTTCCAATTTAAGATTCTTCAGTTTCAGTTTCCCCTAAGATTCCTTGCACAAAATTCATCTTTCTATAAGTTTTCAAGGCCCCAGGCTTCATAGTTTGGAGGAAAGCATATAACATGCAAATGCATATATATTATATATAGAAATATGTTTGTGCATGTATTTTATATAGTTTAGACTCCATTCCACCTCACAGGCTGCCTCTAGGATACTGAATATATTTTTAAATGCTATTAACTAAACAGCTGTAGAGATTTAAGTGTGAGTTATACTTGTATAGGTTTTTTCTTATTCTATATTTTGAGTCGGTGTTTTTCCTCCCCTTTATGAACTGAGTATTTTTGTCTTTCAAAAATGTGTCTGTTAAAATTTTAACCCCCAAAGTGAGGGCATTAGCAGAGCTTTAGGGGACACTTAGCTACTGGGGTTGTAGTCTTCAGAAACAGGAGCAGAGCCCTAGATCAAGACACTCCAGAAAGCTGGCCTGCCGCTTCACACACAGAGAAGGGAGAGGGCATTCTGTAGATCACCCCCTCACTAGTCAGCATCCCCTTCCCAGCTGAGAAATAAATCTCTGTTCTAACTGTCCAGTCTATAGTACTTAACTATTGGAACACGAAGACCATCCAACGGCAATTGGAGGTCACCTATAAGTGTGCACTTTGAAAAGTATCCCATTGTGTTTATGGAAGTTTCTAGCCAGCCTGGTCCCGCAGTCATTCAATCCCAAAGTTCCACAGAGTCTTATATTAATTATAAACTGCTTGGCCTATTAACTCAAGCTTATTATTAACTAGCTCTTACAACTTAAACTAACTCATAATCCTTATCTACATCTAGCCATGTGTTTGTTACCTTACTCAGTGCAGCATTCTCATCTTGCTTCCTCTGCATCTGGGTAGTGACTGCAGACTGAGCCTTTCTTCTTCCCAGAATTCTCTTAGTCTGGTCGCCCCTCCTATACCAATGGCTTACTAGTAAGTAAAATATTACAAGGGAAAAGTACTTCTTTACTGTTTCCTTTTGCTTTACCTTACCTTGGGAATTTATTTTAAACAACAGATTGCTAGATATGATCTATGAATAAACAAACAAACCCCTCATTTCCAGGACTTAAATCTGTAGTTGGGAGTCCAGTACAGAGATTTTCCCATGTAAATCCATCTTCTCATGTACTCAACTAATGGTTACTGAACACCTGACATTTGAAAAGCATTTTACAATTACTAAGACCCAGTGCCTCACGAGCTGTGGTTCCCCAGCAGTTCTAGAATTAGAAAACATGCCAGCCTCCTTCCAATCCAGCTGTGGGGCTAAACATGATGAACCTACAGGAATTTAGAACTAAACCATTTTCAAAATGACCTTAGAGACTGGAGCATCTCAACCATAGACCACCCTAGGGGTCAATTCTCCAGCAGTGTCTCAAGTGAAACTTTCCAGTCCTCCTCTTTACTACAGCCTTGTGCCACTATTTTTAAACAGTTGAATGATTTTACTATTTTAATACAAGTATAAACTAAACCACTCTGTACTTCTAATTCATAAGTTCTTATAAAACTCTAAGCTTAAGCTATGAGTGACTAAAACACAAATATATTTAACTTTCAAATCAAAAGTAAGAAAAATGAATCTAAGAGACCCCGGAGCTGATTCTAGATAGGCAAGGTAGTGCATGCCTGTAATTGCAGCAGCTATTAATGCAAAACAGGAGAAGACCACATGTCCAAGGCAAGGCTTGATACAGAGTAGGACTGTCTCAAAAAAAACCAAGCAAGCCTAAGGAGATGGTTTGGTCAGTAAGGAGCTTGTCTCATAAGCATGAGGACCTGAGTTCAAGACCCAGAACCAATATAAAGAAAGTGAGGTATGGCAGTGTATACCTGTAAGCCTAGGCAGCAACAGGACAGAGACAAGAAGACCCTTGGAGCTCACTGCCCAGTCTAACCTACTTGGGGCGTTCTCAAACTGACGAGAGGCCAAACCCTGCTCCCCAAAAAGGTGGATGGTAGACAACTTGAAGCTATCCTCTGTTCTCCACATGCAGATGCATAAACATACACACCAAATGAACCAGCCACAACTATTTATATTACCTTATTAAAAACAAAAAAATGGCCAACGTGGAAGGAAGTGAGCAAGTATATGGGGGAGAGATGGGAGAGAAAGAAGCAAGCAAATATGTCGTGGAGAGATGGGAGAGGAAGAGAAATCTAGTGGTCTACGCCCTATGAAGAGAAGCAGAACTGGAGGAACACCCTGATGTGAGTGTTCCTCGAAGTCACCTGAGACCTTGGTGATGTATAGGCAGGCCCCTGATGTGGCCAAGAGCCATGCCTGGATCCGTAGTCCTGGGACAGCCTAGGTTTGCATTGATGTCAGTGGCCCACACTTCCACCGAAGGTTATGAGGATGTCTGGGATCTGTACTGCACCCGGAAGCCATATTGATGTCCAAGGGCAGCCCTGAGCTGGCTCCACCGCCAATAAGCCACCACACTGTGGTGATACCAGAGGTAATATGAGCTTGGAGAGTTGGCACGCACTGCATGAATGCAGGGGAGCCAGTCCTGCCCCTGCATGGGCAGCACGAGAGACTTGGTCCTAGTGGTGTGGTTGTGGGAGAACTAGCACTACAGGACTGGTGTGGGAGAGGCAGCCCCGCTCCACGCTGGGGAAGTGCGGGGGAGCTGGCCACAATGGCATGGGTGTGGGTGAGCTGGCCTTGCTCCACGCTGGGGAAGTGTGGGAGAGCCAGCCCCGCCCCATGCTGGGGAAGTGTGGGAGAGCTGACCACAATGGCATGGGTGTGGGTGAGCTGGCCCTCTCCCTCCTCGATGGCATTGAGGATGAAGGAGAGCTGGCCCAGCGGGCATGGACTTGGGCAAAAGCTGGTTCTGCCCCTCACCTGGCCAGAGCGGGAGCAGGGCTGATAGTGGGATGCAGGAAGGCTGGCAGGCTGACCAACTCAACTGGGCCCACACAGATCCTGGGCTTTGAGTGGACCCATCCCAACATCTTCCCCATGGAGCTGATTTCACTTGTACTCTAACAATCAAATGAGCAATTTCCAGCAAAGGAGTCTCATCCAAGACCTCCTCACAGAGAAGACCTCATCTCTCTCCTATGAGGTACCCTGAGAAGCGTCAGCACTTTCATCCAGGCACACTTTCGGTTTCATCAAACAGGAGCCCTTTAAGGTGCTGAAGAGCTCCGAGTCACCCTTAAACTGGGGTGCTTACCCCGAACACTGGGCGTGTGTGAGGCACCTGATGATGAAGATGCATGCAGTTCACTGCTCGCATGGAATGGAGAGCTCTCTACTCTAAGACACCCACACCTGTAGGAGCGACACCCTGACGACAAAAGTCCACAGCCAAACACCAAATCCTTCTTAGTCGTCCTAGCAGATACATGCTTGTTTCACAACAAAATAAAAGGGAAGACATGTTGAAGGCTATAGTAAAATGAAGGCCAATAACTTTTCCAATCAGATTTTATGTTGGCCTTTTAAGTCTCTTAACAAGAAGACATAAGATAAGCCACTTTAAGGAAAACCTTCAAAATAAATAGCTATGTTTCACAGGCCGTTTAGAAATGACGTAATGTTGTAAATTGCCGGGAAAAAGGAGTGATGTCACAGCAGTATCTGTGTGTGTGTGTGTGCGCGTGCGCGTGCCCACGTTCATGCATGCTCAGGCACACATGCACTACACACTCTGGCACATCAAAAGGGCAGTTACGCAGTCCACTGAAGGGACATCCTTTGTGAAGATTTTAGAAGACCCTCCTAGGAAAATGTACCAAGATGGGAATGGACATCGACGCTGGCGCAGAGAGAGGGTGTTCAGTGAGCTCGGTTATATCATGGCTGGTTCCATTTCATGTAGTCAAAGGCCCAGGAAAAAAAATTAATAAATCAGAGACCAGTTTTATGCCAGTCTTATCATATTTGAAATGGAATATCCAAAATGAGCAGCCCTTAAAATGGCTTGGGATGTCACTCATCCAAGTCTGGGCTGACAGACCCCTACTGTGGAACTAATAAGGATAAACCAGTTGGTGAGGGCCCATGACCCCTATTCTGAGTGACTCCAAGCTCAAAATATATATGATATATGATAT